>NC_091517.1:15144752-15449721 GCF_041682495.2 Bombus fervidus
ACCTCGAGGATGACTTTGTTACACGAAATGTACGATGATTTAAAGCGTCGTGATGAAATTATGAAAATGGTGTTGAGAAAAGTTCATTGCAGATGTATGTTTATGTACAAATGGATTTTCTAAAAATGGTCGGTTCTGTAAAAATGCACAAAAATCTTTTACGTTTTATTATTTTGTAATTATCTTTCTGGCAAAACTAGATCATTTTCATGCGGGTGTTTGTATTTTCATTAATAAAATTACACTCTAGAAAAATTGCTATAACTGGGAGATACTTAATGTCAATACGAGGAAGACACCCCATAAGAGATGTCGATATATGGAATATGCAAAAATTAAGAGATAGTAATATATTACTATTACTTGTTATTACTTGTTATTAGTATTAACTTTTCTACTATTTTGATCTAGATAATTCGCTCAATTAAATGCCTACAAATCAATATATTCTTTTTACAGCGAACTTTGCCTTTGAAGTTCTAAATCAGTGTATCTGACACACTTAATTGTTGTATATATTGTATATGAGGATTAATGACAACATTTTAAAACGATATTTCTATAAAATATGTATCTTTTTTTTCCTAAACTGATGAAATCTTCTTCATTATTTTTCCATGAAGAGAAAATACAAAAAAAAAAACAAAACGATCGAAAGACATTATTATTTCTGTTGTACGATAAAAATTTAATAATTTCTGTCGGTACTACGTCTGTAAATAAGCTGTCCTTTTTTAGAGCGTTGTAAGAGATCTCGGTGGCGGCCATGCTCGGAATAATAAAAAAAAAAAAAAAGCAGGAGAGAAAAGAAAGAGAAAGGTTGGGACGAGGGGCGAACCTCGTACCGTTCGTCCAATCTCATTAACCCTTCACTACGCGGAATTCAGATAGGGGTCGGAATTCTAACCCTTCCTGGTAACCATAGCAACGAGTAACCCTTCTTTCATCGTTCACTATCCCCTTCCTCAGTGTCCAATGGCAACAGCCTCACCTGCTACACTTGATCCCGTCGTAAGGTGTATCATGCTCGGCCATTTAACCCCTTGCATTCTGACGTCAAGTTACACTTGTATTCCGGACTATGATCCAGATGTAAAAACAGGATTTTCTACTCCCATTGGAGAATCTAATTTTGGTATTTAATTTAAGGTACAAATTTCATACAAATTTTAATCAGATAAGCAAGTAACTTATAATTTTTATAACTCGCTATAAGTAATATTCGCATCTTTTTTCATTTATCAATTTCTTTGTACGATTAATCTAATATACATGTCTAGCTTGCGAATGGAATTACGTACTTATGTATCTATGTATCTATATATTTGAATTATGTATTTTGTTATTAATTAGTTTTAATTTCTCCTTTATGTAACATACGAATATAGAAAGAAGAATATATCTTCAAAAATTCTTATCTCCGATAGAAAGATATTGTCGAAGTTCATTGTTACACTACTTTCGATATTTACGGAAACATACAAATTTTGTAGATTATAAAATTATTCAATAACTGTGATACATATCGGTATCGAAATAAAGAAGAGAAATAACAAAATAAGCGATTAGAGTTCTTACGATTGAAACCTTTGTTAATGAAAAAACAAATCATTATTACAAACAGAGAGCCACGTTCATCGAGTTATAAATACCTGCGGTGAAATTTTGTGATTAGCTACGCGTCGTCGTTCGAAGGGAGGCCATAAACTGGATTGTAGGTCGGTTAGCCTGACCGTGAGAGAAATTTAATCTGGTTTCAGGCGAGAAGTCCGTTTAATCGAGCCAATCAATTCCTGGAATTTATACGGGGCAGCTCGAGGGTTCGCGGAGAAAAAGGAAGAGGTAGAAATTAAAAGTCGCGGCGTGTTTGCGGCGCGTTTCTTTCTTCCAAAGCGTGGTCGCGGTGAGAAACTCGACGAGAGTTAATAAGAAAACGGCACTGAGCTCGAAACACATCGGTCGAAACACATTTTGCATTCGGAACTTTAATAAAAGGTGACGTTACTTTGCTCGAGACCCTCGTTCTTTTTTCTCACCCCTTCGCGGTTCTTCCTCCCCGCCATCCTTACTCTTTGCCTATGCTCGAAGACGACAACCCTAAGGCGATAAACCAGCACGACTGTGTTATTTCGTGCGGTGGTTTCTTTTGTGGCGGAAAGTCGATGACAACGATATTATTCTTCGTTGAAAGAATTATGATAATGTTGGTTCTTTGCTGGCCAAAATGCGTCGTGGTTACGCTGATATCGAAATTGTCGTTTAGGGGTTAGTTAATTTATTAGTTTCAATTTTAGTTTCATTTTATGTATTATTTTAATAATAAAAATATCATTTTAAGACTGACAATTTTTCCCTCCGTATATAATTTTCATTTTTTAATTTTGTATACAAAAGCATCGTTTCTGGGATCAAGTGGAGCGTGAATTTTTAAGAATCAAACATTTTATATCGGAATATAATACAACATGTTTTTAAAGATTTAACGATCGTATCGCAATAAGAATGAAAACGAAAACGCAAATATAAACATTTTACAAATGTTTGATTGTCGAATTAGAATCTTTCGAAAATTCTTATTGAGCAATATATTGAAACGAAATTTCCAAAATTTGATTGTTATACTAAATTATCATTTACAAAGAACTCGAAATGTTACGAACTTTATAAATTTATCAAATAATACGTTTACGATTAAATTATTCTGAAGCACTTTTCGAACGATATATTCAGCGCTACTTCCACGTTTCCATTGATACAAATTCCAAGGCACGTATTTTTTCCATTTTTCCACGGCGTTCAACCCCAATCTCCAATGCCATATCTGTAAAAATCGTTTCATTGTCACGCTCGACAGAGGACGCATTAAAACGCACAATAGTGGTCGCGTCGATCGATCGATCGTGCGATTTAAATAAATAATAACGATCTGATAGTGTTGACGACAAAGATGACCTGTCACAACACAGTGCACGACCATGGAAACTTTCGAAAGGATTCGAAACCACTGATTCACGTTTTGGAAATATTTAAGTGGATCTTAGATGTTTGGAAAGATAATACCGGGACTTCAATGTTTGACAGATCTGGTAGTAGATGATGCACGTCTATAGGCGAAAAGGGTTTCCCGTTAATCTACACCGAAAATGGCTATGGGATCCAATGCCACTTAATACTGACCGGCACAAACCATGGTTAGAAAGGAGAAAAGGTTCAGATATTTGTTAATACCTTACTAAATTAGCAAAAAACTTTTACGCTTGAGATACTGTTTTTAGAAATTTGTTATTGGAGTATTATATTGGTAGCATGATTCTTTTAAAAGAATAGGGTTTTAACATTGGAATTTTCTCCATACCTGTGTACCCATAAAGGTAGGATTTGAGAAATAAGACAATCGGTTAACTATAGCTATGAAACAAAATTAACAGAATAATTTATTACTAATACTGTTAATAGTTTCTGTGTTCCATTCGTTACATTCAACAGCTCCTAACTGCATCCAGACGAATCTTACACTTTCAAAATCAAATTCGATCAATTCCTAATACAGTTCATGTATAAATGTATCATTCGGATTGTCAAAAGCAGCATTACAGGCCACCCCTTACCCTCTTCATAAAATAAAACGATGAAAAAGTGCGGTTCTCGATTTGCCATGCTTTCTAATCGAATCCCCCGGGCGCGATGAGTTAACGAGGCGGCAAAGGGAAATTAGGCAAATGCGCTCTTTGCCAATGCTAATTGTTGTTTGCTCGGGTAACACTTTGCTAAGTATTCAAGAGTTGCGCGACTACCACGATAAAAGCTGACATTCCTGTCCCTGGTTCGATCCTTTCTACGATCAAACATTCCGCCGGAAGCAACTCCTCTCGTTTATAAAAAATCAACCTCTAACTTCTCTTTAAAACCTCTCGACAGACCTTCGCCTACCCTAACCTCTTTCCTACGCGTCCACGATCAAAAGTCGAATTTACGTTACGCAATAAAGCGATGCTTAACACAGAGAGGCGAAAAATATCGAAGAAGGGCGACTCATTGGCATTCGACTGATGGACCACATAAAAGATAGCCTCTCCCGAAGAAAACGTAACGTTGGAATTTCCCGCGATGGACGAAGGGAGTGACGTCGATGACGACGACGACGACGACGACGACGACGACGACGACGACGGCCAAGAAGAAGAACAAGAAGAAAGAAAGAGAAAGAAGGAAGCCACGGAGACTTTGGTAGGAAAAAGAAGGAGAGAAAAAAAGGGAGAAAGTCCGACCACCCTTGGAAGACAGGGCCGCCGTTCTCGGGGCGCTAGAGGGATGATGAATATAAAGGCAGGGCAAGCAGTTAGGGTGGATTCAACCCTCTCGGCTCGTGGGGCTCCACGGGCCAAGAAGGAGCTCTCAGATCAATACTTTTTATGCGAGAACCACGGCCGAGGAGGTTGAGTCGGGGCGAGAGAGGGTGGTTCGTTCGGATGAGTACGGGGTAGGTACGCCGAGGTGGAGCAGTCTCAGTCTCTCTCAACCTCCCTCCCCCTCTAACCCCCTTGTGCAACCTTCTCTCCAACTCTAACCACCCTTCTTCTCGTTCCACCTTCCCACCCACTCTTCTCTAGCCACCTTCTTCTCCTCAGCCACCCTTCGTAGGCCGCCCTCTCTCCTTTTCTCTCTCCACGTGCCGGCGTAATCAGGAATATCATTAAACTCTCGGCTTCTTCGTTCGCAAGAGCCTTCTCGGTTCTTGGCCCGAGCGTCTCCTTTTCTCGCGCTTCACCCCCTTCGAAGACCTCTTCCTCCCTCAGACAAGACCCTCGTTACTTCGCCGCGTGCATAAAAATAAAAGGGCGAGGAAAAAGTCGAGAACGCAATCTTAACGATTCGTCGAAGATTCTTCCCCTCTTCGTCTATCAAGATTCGTGTCTTTCTAACCGATGGGAGACGTCTGTTGCTGACAAGTTCGTTTGAAAAGGAAGACGCGCCCGTTGGAAGATGTTCGCGCGGAACGATAGACACAGGGTAGACTCTGTTTCCTTCTCTCTTCTTCTTTGAAACAACCATATCTATAGTGGATACCAGGAATCTGGAGAAATTTCGGGATCGAATCGGATACGAATCGTTTCGTGGCTCGACCTCGGTTTTTTTAACGAACGATAAGAAACGGATATTTCTTCCTGTTTTTCTTTCTTCTTCTTTCGCTTCTCGCTGTCACCGTACTTCCTTTCGACAGGTTTTACGTTTATAATTTTAGAATACGACAAGGATGAAGGGACGGACCGTTACTAATTCTGTGACCGAAACTAGAGCAATGTTGTAAATTTTCGAGACGTGATTTACAAGAAAGAACGCTGTGCACTTGGAATAAGGGTATGCAATTTCTTGTAACAACCTTTCTCCCTGGTTTTCTCGGAGTCCTTGACGCATCGCTGTCGTAAATCTACAGGTTAGGTAAAACTAGAGCAACGTTTACAATGGTTTTATGGGGTGGACACATTGCGACACGATAAACAGTGGAGGATTGTACCTATGACCCTGACCATCAATGGGGCTGTACAATTTGCAAATTGGGTTCGAAGATATATTTAGCCAAGCTACATTTGTTTGAAAGTGTTTCAGGTCATTTTTATTTAATTTAGGACTTTACGCAATAGCATTGAAATCGTTCCGCTGTCCTAGAGATATTTTTAGAAGTAACGTTTTAAGATATATTGTATATATAATATACTCAACCAAAATATTTTTCGCAGAATTCAGTGAATATTGTTAATAACTAACTAGTTTCGTTGTTTCAAATCTATAAAAATTGTTTGAAGATTATTGTCCATTCGTAACATTAATTTCTAACATTCTGAATAACGATTTGATTAGTTTGATAATAGAAATCACAAGTTTCTTCAAGAAATATGGAGTCGTCATAGTGACGTTCGAATAGGTGCAAATCGCTTTCGTAATAGGTTTTTTGAAAATTGTATAATTCATGCGAAAAGGTGTATTATACGGTTCACGCTTCCCACCGGTGCATCATAAACAACGAAGCATGTATGTATATATCATGTTATTTATGTTTCAAGAAAATTCACCTATCTCACAAATGGTCATTTTTCACGATACCAAAAGCTATAGCGCTCGCGTGTCGCATTATTCTTTGGAAATATTCCTGTAACCTGTTTCGTATCTTAAGTATAGAAATCTTGAAAAAGAAATCTATAGAATGTCCGTTTACTTACCGCGATTGATTCATCCACAGTTCAACCCTTTAATCGTTTCAAACGCTGCACATATTTTAATGAACGACGTGTACAAATTTCCAATTCGTCATATTCGTATCTCGTCATTGATGATTTTTATGCATTCATGATAAATTTAAAGGTACAAATATCCAGACAGCGCATATATATAAGAATATATAAAATATGCAATGTGCATTAATCGTTACAATTTTTAACAGGCGAAACAGGTTCCATTTCGTTGCTTCTCTTTGAAAAAATATAAAATTGCATATAGATCTAGTCCACCTATCAGAAATCTCAGAATTCAAAATTGCCTCTCATGCATATTCTCGATTATTTGCAACAGTTACGATCGTAGTGGAAACAGGCTACAGAAGTGCACACCCTCGTCTTCTCTTCTTCTCGTTCATGCCGGTGCTTTCAAGGTATACACCCTATATATACGTCTATACATGTACACACACTTGCATCATCGAATACCTACGGAGTTCTGCAATATGTTATTGTTCAGGTTGAGTGAGTATCTTAGAGACCTTGCCTACCCCTCACCCATTGTCCTGACCCTTACAGATATTGACAACCCGCAGAAGAAATTGGCGGGATATCTCGAATCTCGAATCTTTCCGGGATACGCATCTGCTCTCGAGGTCCCTCCTGGAGACTTGGCTGAGGATTAAATTCGTTTCTCGTTCGAGGATGCGCCGTCGAGATTTCATGCACGATCGAGAGCTATGACTTTGCCACTTCATAAAAAGGGTCCTTGCGTTTCCCTACGTTTCTACGCGTTTTCATGGTACACCCGTGTGTATGACGATTCTCGAGGATGTTTATAATGTACCGTAGGAAGAAACAGGAACAGTTACGAGTAAAATTAAGCCTCTACGACTCGAATTTGTTTGTTGAGAAAAAGGAGTGAGAAATCAAGTGAAAAAATTGCATTTTGTTCTGGGAATGGATTAACAATATTATATTTATATTCCTTTTATAGTTTAGTATCGAATAGTTGGGCTTTTAGTATTTAATTTTGTATTTTTCTGAAAGATTTTGTTGCAAATTTGAAGGCTCTTCCACGCGGGTAACATGTTTTGATATTTATAAACAAAAATCTACCTGTAAAGATTGCCTCTCCTCGATATGAAAGTGAAACAAATGAAATTATTAAATACGTAAAATAATGATTAATTACACAAAGTTATCGTGCCAATTGGAACGTAATAATTTACAAATCCATCCAACTGTTCGTTTTATTTTAAAGAACCACGAAACGATGATAAAAGAAAGACTGGAATATAGAAGGTGAACGAGAAAAATATATATAAGTCTGGGTATACGAAATTAGTTACGATCGAATGCAAAATACCGGGAGAATTCAGTTCGATGTTGAATAAGACGAGGAATCGTATAACGGAGTGGTTTCCGCGAATCGTGCCTCCTAGGTTCTTGCATTATACCCGCTTGAGTTCCTCTCCATCCTAACAAATGGTTTTCGAAAGATGTGGCAGCCCAGGGAGAAAAAAGGAGATTTCAAAGACCAGAGAAATTGAAAAAATGAGGGTTGAACAGGTAAAGGTTATGTAAGTGTTGGTCAAGAGGAAGGAAACGATAACACAGAGTTGGTTGCGTGCTCTTAAAATAGCGCGCGAACAATTCTCCACAGAAATAGATACGCCTACGAGCTGTAACATTGCGATCATGGGCAAATCGCTTTAACTGGTTGGCTGAGAATTTGTCCCTTGCGTGTGTTTATATAGTATATAGTATTATATTATATAGTTCGTTCATAGATCGTTGCTTTTGTTATCAACAATTCGATAAATATAAACACAGTCTCCGCTGATTTATCAACGCTGAAAATAAAATATTAGATTGAAAAATTAGTTTTCATTATGATTTATACTTGTATGATGTATCTGTCTGAACGTTAAGAATATTTTTGTCTTATCAGTTGTTTTTTAAAAATGAATAAAAATAATCTCTCCTGTGGTGGACGGTGTGACGAGTTGTTGGTTAAATCAATAATGAGACGAGTTAATTTAATTAACTATATTTACAGATATTTTGAAATGTAGGATACAAAGTTAATCGCAAGCGTTGTTCGCTTGATAATACTCGTTATACGATTACACGATACTGCGGTATTGATACTAATCGTCATGCTGATTCGTTAGTTTGATTCGATACTGATATTCATTCGCATTCGTGGAGAACTTGGTCGTCTATTTATACTAGTCGAGGGGGGTACCGGAAGGTTTGAACTTGTCGCCGGTGGTACGTAGCAGCGAAATTGCTTCGTCCAGAGTTTGTTTATTACATTATGTGCGTCGTAGAGTGTTAATCCTCTGTGGCAAAACAACTATGTGAGGCATCTTAGTATCGCGACGTCCTAAGACGCACATGTCGCTACACTCCTATAGCGAAACCTATGAAACGAAGATTTAACCAAATGCATTGATTATCCTTATTAAAACTAATTATTTTGTTAGACATTAACCAAATGTTCTAGTGTCAGAATTGAGAAGTTTCTAAAATGTAAGCACGATTTGACAATATTTCTCTGATTACATCAAAAAAATCTTTCCACGATTTTCCAATAGAGCTTATCAACATTCAAAAGACCTACCAAAATGATCCCTTTTGACTCTAAAAAGCAGAATCATCGAATCATACTCTTCTCCTAAATCCTCAGCATCTTTCTCTCCCATCCTTCTACAGATAGGATGCACGTCAATCCTTCGAACATTCTATCTTCCCAACTCTCGTCTTCATCCCGGCATACTTGCCTCAAATCAACCATAATATCCTCGCAAAACTTTGAATGATTCACGTTTCATATTGGAGGATCTTCTCAAACGTCCAGGCAAATAACTTCACGGCTATTAGTGCAAAATGAATAACCCCACGTACGATGTTTACGGCGGTGCTCGCGTTCTTTGTTCCCTAATTTCAAGCTGGAGTCGCGTTCTCCGTTTTTCTTTTGTCTCCGAATCCTTCCATGCGAAAATACGAAAAAAAAGCGGAAAATAGCAAAGCGTGCGCCGTCTCGCGGACGAGACAAGACGAGTTAATCCATAGATTGCCTTTTGCGAAAAGCGTTTTTCTACCTGGCTGGTGGCTCGACTGACTGGCTGACTGTCTAGACCAGGTCGAAGTCATCAGAAACGGAAGAAAATCAGTTATTATCTGATGTAGAATACACGGAAAGTGTATCCCAGCATCTTTGCTTGTGGTTGGATGATATAATTGGCAGGTTACACGACCCTTTCGGTTCATGGTTTGACTCGGAGAAAGAAACCTCGAGTAATCTTTCTATTCTTCGAATCCTTTCCGAAAGGTCTCCATTGCTTGGTCAAGCTTTTATTAATGTGTTTTGCTTTTTTTTTTCTCTCCTTCCGATCCTCTGACTCGCAATCGGTTCGTTCGTCTTTGGAGATATCATCAGTACCACTTTGCACATTTTGTATACTTTTGTATGTTAGCACCGTATAACATTAGCGCACTATTTCTTTTTTTATTTCTGTACATTTAAATTTCCCATAATTATTTAAAATATTTTTTATTGCGTAAACAATATCCTATTACGTTATCATGTATATTATCACCTAATGATCCTATAAAATGTGACGATACTGTAATGCGCAGTTTCCAATACTATAAATCATAAGCCGGAAGAGAGATCCAGGAGCACGCGTCTGGAAAGAAAAATCAGTGAAGCAGCAAGAACACGCGAGGACTGCCACGAGCCACAATGTGTCTTCCCCACACGATCAGCATCTTGAGACACGCGCTCTTATTTATTCGATTCCAGCACGTACAACGTGGCTCGCTTCGATCTTCGTGCACCCGCGCGATCTCAAAAGCAGCTGCACCCCGTTTTATTGTTACGCCTCTCGAAATCCTCGATCCCTTCCTTCGATTCTCGAAACAGATCGACGCGGATCGACGCAGCTTTTGGTGACGAATTAGCCGATACTCTCCGGGGACACGAACTACTGACTTGCAATTTACGTTAAGAACGGGACAATGATGCGTCCTTAATCGATACAGAAAGATTCTGAAAGATGTGGAATCGATGAAATGCAGTTTTCTTGTCTTTTTAATGGTATTTACGATTCTCTGTCTATTGTTTGGTATATGAATGTTTGAATTTTGGGGTTCATGCTTGTTGACAAAGAAAATAGCATAGGTTTGGATAGAATGGAAAGGTGAGTATTATATAAACAGTTAGCCTTAAAAGAGATTTAAATGATTTCCGTACAAGTAAATAAAAATTACTTTTTGTATTTTGTACATAGAAATGGTTAGAGTAAAACGATGGAATAATTGCAACTTTATCAAACAAATTTGATACGATATAAAAATCAAACTACGATTATGAGAAATACCGTAGGTATCTTCTTCCTTAAATGTTCTCCAATTCCATCCAAAGGAAATATACAAAATTCCATCAACATATGGTCAGCACGATCGAAACAATTCTCGTCGGTCAGTCAAAGAGCACCTTAACATATTACTTCCTAAAAAAAAGCTTTATTTCTCGAACGAACCATCTCGGACCACCATGTCAGTGTTCGCGATGGAAAAGAATCGCGCACAGAAAGATATTCTCTGCGTTAATTTCTATTTTTCGATAATGACTTCCTTTATGAACATCTCTGCGCGATTCATCAATAGCAACAGAGATATAGATAGAGGAAACTGTTACCACATGACTAACCAAAGTTTCACGCGGAGAAAGAAAGGCCTGACCGACGTAGACTGTAAATCATTTCGAACATCATTACCCTCCCCATCTTCTGTTTCTCTTTGACGTAGCCACCGCGTTTTTGCGAAAAACGTTTTAACGCCGGCATAAGACGCATCGTTAAGCGAGAAAAAGGGACGGCCAAGGGAGGGCCATGATACGTTTTTCTTTGCTACCGCGATTTTAGACGGTTCACCCACGCGTTCTGGACCACGTTGCCTCGATACTTTCCACGTAAATGATGGATGCCTCCGTGGAGGTGTCCTGAGTCGTTATGAGGCGGTATCGCGAGTTTAAAGCGTAAAGTCATTCGCGCACCTTGCGGAAGCTGCGCTTAAGATTTCACGGCTAACATATGGTCCGTGATTCTTTACGTTGGAGAATATGATTTTGGATATTCGGAAAGCGTAGAAGATTCACTGCTGCGAAAATTCCTCTTTCGTCGGTCTTAGGGTATCGGAAGCGAAGATTTTTTTTTTTTATTTGGTAGACTTTTTACAATCAATTCTCATTGAGAATGATAAATAAATTATTTTGGAGTGGTACTGTAACTTGGATTATAAGAGTTTATAGTATGTTTGAATCTAGTTGAATCTAATGCTTCAATCTAAAGGGTATTGTATTTTTAGTCTGCGGATCTGATCCGTCGTGTCAAGTAATTGGGTAACCAATGGGTTTTGGTGGTTGTTAACTCTTGTATTATATTTGTTTCTGAACTTGGATATTTCTTTTTTAACTATGAGTATCTTAAGGTCGCGATGTATTGTTTCGTTGGTAACATACCAAGGTGCATCTAGAAAGCGAAAATGATGGAGAATTCGAAGTTTGGAAGTTATACGCTTGATTGAAAGAAATAGATATTCGTGGCGATGGCGTATTGATGAATTTAATTGTTTAGAGTTATATCGTTTTCTATTAACTCTACCGAATCCTCGTTGCTGTATTCTATTCAAAGTTTGCGTCTTATTAGATAATGATAAAAGACCCAGAAATATATTGACTATTTTTAGTAGTTGCTTGAAATTCTTCGATGAAAATTCATTAAATTCTAGTATTATTTATATCTAAAGTAATATTACTGTATATTAGACGGCAGATATTTCACAGAATGTATGTGATTTGTTCAAATACCCAAAGTATTTGAAATACATATCTGCCATAATATTGAGTAGCTAAATATATTTGCTCGAACTTCGCTTCTCTAATTGTATTGTGAAAACATAAACTTGCACAAACATCAACATTCTAATTCTCATACTACGAACAGAAACATTCCCAAAATTATAATGTATATCCGCAAAGAACACATACTACTTTTAGCAAGAACATATCAGAAATCCATAAACAAAAACTAATTTCATTAATTTTTAGCGATCAAAACTATGTTTCCCTATTTATCACAGTTATCCGTAACAATGTGAAAAAATCATGCTTGTGATCCCTCGCACAGGGCGAGAGGTCGATTTCGCGCAAGACATATACACGTTAGAGAACTGCTCGACAGTGCATTAACTTCCACGAAAAGCAGAAGGCAGGTGAGTTATCCGTGGATCGCGTACCGTGTCTGGATCCTCCTCGAGGCGCGTATAAAAGGATGTGCCGGGTGTTGCGCAAAGCCTCTTCGCAGGAAGGTACAAAAGTTCCAATATATCAAGTGCAGTCTTTCGCCCCGTCGAAGAGGAACGAAGAGACGATTCAGGAAGCATCTAAGGAGAGGTGGAGGACGAAACGCGGTTGGAGAGGGTGGCGACGCAACAATGACAACCCCTCCCGATGCACATCAATATCCTCGCGTCGGATGCCACATATTTTTGCCGATACAAATGACGCCACCTCGAGGACCAATACCTGCCTCGTAGTCCTTCGATCATCCGTGACCCGATCGCCCTTGCTACCCTACCTCGGGATTCCTTCTCTTTTTCCTTTTTTTTTTTTTTTCTCTTGCCTCCCTCTATGAACGAAATAATACCCTTCCTTTAACCGGAGGACGCTATTTTCTGTTGCACAATGTCAACAGATGATTAAGAGTCGAGTCGATGGGCGAGGAACGAAAGAGAGAAGAAGGATTTATTTTCTTAGATGTAGTTTAGGAAATTTTTGTGAGCTAGAAAATTGATACGGAATTATTGAAATTTAGTTGGAGATTATTTTGGACGAGAATTTCTTGTTTACCTTATCTTCTAGAGAATTGAAAGATTTCTTTTTTTCCGGGGGTTAGTTTCAGGAATTTTTGCCAGCCAGGAGGTCGGTAGAAAATTATTGAAATTTATTTTAACGTATCTTTTGGCGAGAATTTCTACTTTTGGTGGTAGCGGTGGTGACAACGTCTGAGAAATTGCGAGTCAAGAAATTGATAGAAAATTGCTGAAATTTAGTAAAAAATATTTCTCGAACAAGGGTAGCTTTAATTAAGGTTTGTCACGATTATTGATGGAGAGATTCGTAGTTCTGTTTGAGTGGTTTTTGATTATTTGTTTATGTGTTAATAGATACGATGATCGATATTAAATATGATCTATGAAGGTAAAAGTTGATAAGTATCAACAAATGTAAAAATGTAAAGGATTATAAATACGAAATGTTAAAAGTAATTAATAGTAATTCTATTACTAATCAACAACAAACAAATTTAAATAGTTATTCGTAGATATCAAAACTATATTATGTATACATATATATATATATATACACCAGCTACAACTACTGCACACTATACACACATATACCACACATCTATCCATTGACCTGAAAAACTTCCTTTTGAAACTCATAATTATGTGAGGTACGTGACACTTCGAGATCGTTCGATTCCGATTCGTTGGTCGGAAAGGAAGCCTCGCTTTACGATTTTTCCCGGTAAGACGATGATATTTCACGGTGTCCCTGAATAGAAAAGCTCTCCTATCGTAAATGTAAAGATCAAGTGAGCGAGATTGTCCCCTCCTTTTGCCTTCATCTCGCAAATTCTTGCTCTAATCTGTGAGTAATTGTCCCGGGGACAAAAGGGAAAACCGGGCCGAGTCTCCGGGACCTGACCGACCTGCCAACGTGCCTTTTTTCCTATCCCTGCATTTTTTTTACTTTGGCGATCAGACTTGACACCCACACCGACGATTAATCTTCAATTATGGCGCCGCTGACAGCCGTACTCGTAACACTTTTATAGCTACCCCAAAGAATACGTTCGAGAATCCACTGAAATTTATCCGCAACCATCGAGACCGGATTATGCACGTACTCCTTCTTTGATATTTCCACCAACACGTTTCGTTTCTTTCTTCCTACGTAGTGCTTTTGAGTTCAAAGATATTTGGAGATGATTTTGTTACAAAGAATGTGTCGTTATATGCATGGGGTAGTTTTTAGGCAATTTCATGGATGACGAATGAAATTCTCAATCTGTTAACGCAAGTTTACACGTTTACCGTCTTGACTGATTTTTTGATTACCTTGATACTGTGGCTACAAGCAGTATTGGTACACTATTTATGTATTTATTATAGGAGCTATATGCCAAATAATTAGGCTCATATTATCGTTTAATAATTCTTCCGTACGATTAGAAAAATAAAATTTTGAATTTAATAAGAAAGCGGATTATTGGCAAGTAAGAGTATGTGGGAATACTTTTTGTAGCTTTCAACCCACCGTTAGAGATATATTATAGGTAGAGTAATATAAAATTATGTAATTACGTTAAATATATTCCTAAAGATATATTTAGCATTAAGGTTAACAGAGGATTATTAATTATAAAAGTTATCCTTTTAAGTTAATTTAGATAAAAGATCAATTTAATTATCCCTTAAATTGATAGAGTAACAGTAGAAATATCTAACTTAACGCGAAGCTACTATGAATCGAAAATCCACGGTGTAAAGCATCAAAAAATTTCAATTTCCAATTTCAATTTGAAAATCTCTTCGTAGAAAAGAGTTCTTGAACTCGTACTCTAGCCAATAAATTTGCTATTAGACATAAACGCTGTTTCTTAGGAAACGTAAGAAATTACAAGGCTGGCATAGGTCAAGGAGGCGTAACTGCTCGTACGAACCGGATGTTCGTATGGCTGAAACACGAGACAGGTCTAATTTCTTCGACGACAGTGTTCGAAAAAGACAAAAAAACCAAGGGAAAGGAAGAAAAGCTCAAAGATGCGTGGAGAAAAGTCGGACCCTTTGACCATAGAGGGCTGGTGGCAGAAGAAAGGGGGACAGGAAATTATAAGTCAAGCTTTAAGTCTCACGGCGTCGTTTTGCAACGACAAAAAGCATACTTGAAAATTGTGGAAAACTACTAGGAGTAAAAGATAGAAATTCAAATCTCTCAAGGGAAACATACCTTTCACGGAAATTTCGCAAAATACAATGTGACAGAAACAAAATTGTAGAAATAAGATATAAAAAATCGAGAAAAACGATAAATAAAGATCGCAAATTTCATAAATATGTGGAAACAAACAAAATTATAATTATTATTTGCTCAATTTTGTTTCATCTTATCGTAGTGTTATATTTTTATTTTGTTAAATGGAACATTTATATATAAATATACGGCACATCGATCGATCATTGAGTCATGTAATATTACGTTATCGGATGGAAACGCCATCGTCACATCCATTTTTTATTTACTTGTTGTTTCATCGCGGAGCTGAGAGGAATGCACGAGAACACGTCGCGTCGTTTCGATGGCATAAGTAAGTCTTTATTCTCGGCTGCCATCCATTATGATCTCAGGTGACACCATTAGACAGCTTTGCGTCTATCCTCGAGCTACATTCTCCCCTTAAGAACTCGTGTCTCGTATACGCCTAACTTTCGTCAGATAAATTTGTCTTTGCCAATTCTCCTGCTCTCGCAAAAATCCCGTGCAAAATTAAAAGGGACCGGTAATTAATAATCTCTGTGATTGATAGTGTGTTCTAACGTGACGATATGCAACGTATAATTTTATTATAGGCATTGCCTCGTTTTCCATTACTTTTTTTTTTAAAGGAGCTACAAAAATATCATCGGACCATTCCTCTCTAATACGACGTATATCGTGAATTTTATAAAAGTTAAATGTTCGCAACTCCCATTCAGCTTTCTAGTTTAGTTTCAGTTCAAAGTTCGTCCTCTTTTCCCAAATCAATGTACTTTCTTTTCGAAAACTTATTTTAGAAATTGTATCGATTACGAGCGGAAATCCACGTATGGATTTTAAATATGAAACATTGAGTACGTAATATTAAACATACATATTAGGTTGTCCGGAAAATGTCTTTCTCCGCAAACGTGTTTTTTACAGCAATGCACCTTAACACAAACGTGAAACTAAGTCTGTGAAATGTTGCGGTGTTTATCTCAACCGAACAAAATCGTACGTAATTCGACAAAATAATATAAAATAAAAAACATTGTGCGTCTATTATTTCCTCATAAAACGAAAGAAACTTCTCGGACAACCTAATATTTTAACACGTATGATGGATATTGCACATGTACTTATTATGTATAAAAAGGTGTGTGATACAATATCAACGACAGAAAAGAATATTTGGTTCAGAAAATATTCCAGGAAAATGTCTACAATGATATATTATTATCAAACGAGACAAATTTCAAATACACGAGACCACAGCAATGCTTCAACAGAATCCATGTACCACGTGTGTACAGGCTATATAAACTCAACTACACTGCATCTCATGTAAACCATTCTCATTACAGTATCTCTATGCAACGTGACCGATAATACGGTTTGATAGCGGTGTAACATCTGTGTGACACCTCTTTGGGAGCTGAAAATTATCGTTATCATCGACCATTCGACAGCTTACACTAAACGGTCCGGTCGAGAAAGCGACGACAGTTGTGCAAATGCGTGGTTAGCCTGTCAGTCTGTTAGTGGTCTGATGACAGATGTTGCAATGCTGGTTGCACGCTACAGTACTGTATTTACAATTTGTATTTCATCGTCTTGAATTTCGTGGAATTGTATTTTTCGTATCTTTCCCATTTTTTTAGATAGCTTCAGATTTTCCTACAACTCTTTCATCATTCCCACTTACTTTACAACACCTAATCAACTAAATTTCTTCAAACACTCACGACACTCATACGTTATTCTTATCCTATACTAATAAAAAATTACCAATATGCAAAAGAATTGCTTCTCAAATTAAAACTAAGAAAAGGCCAATTCCACTTGCTACAACATTTCATATTCTTACTTCACAACTACTCTACAACTATCCTAGAATCAAGATCGAACCATCGAATATCCAAAGCAAAAAGTTGAACTAACAACGTACCATAAACTTACTGATCAGAAAATATTTCTTCTCAAATGAAAAATAAGAAAAGTTCAAGTATATTCTATTCTCTATCCCTTTGTTAATTCGTTGCTTCACAGTTTCACCAGAACTTGGAAGATACCATTCAGAAGAACGAAGACAATAGAACCATCCAAAGTAAGAAGTCAAATTTCCAACGTACGAGTACTATAAACTCATTGAAACAACTAGGCGTTCCTTCTCGAGATCACGCGGTGTTCCTCGAACGTAGAAATAAAAACTTTGCCCAGATTCGTGCAATTCTTAGACATATGTACGCCACCGACAAAAGGTTGCCTCCTCCGTGCTGGGTTAAAAATGATGGTTTCCTTTCCGAAAACTGAAACTGCGATAGAATTCGATGCAACAGAAACATTCGACAATAGACGTTCCAAATGGTTCTCGTTATTGGTTTCGATGCTTCTGGACCACGACAGCGGTTTCTGACCGTTTAGAGAATGACCAGAGAGCTTCTTCGGTTTAAGTAAGGGTTACGAGGGAGGACTGCAGCGACTCTTTGCCGTGCGCCAATAAATCAGACTCGTGTTAGCCTATGGGATCTTGTAACTGGTTCCGGCCCTATCGGTAACGTTTGTCCGCCTTTTGAAAACCGATTTCTAGCAGCAGAATTTTAACTTCCAAGATCCGAATCTGCCATCGTTGCACAAAATCTGGACACCTGATGACGTCTTCGTTGCCTGATCCCCTTTAAAATACTGAACACGTGTTGAAGAACGAGAGCCACATAAAAATGTTGAGAGATGCTTGGTATTTTGTAATCGGTGATTTTTCCTGTGTTTATTAGATCTCTGTGTATATTTGAATGATTGCTGATGTACGTTTATTTGTGGGTTTCTGCGTGTAAAGCGTTCAACCTTGCAACATACATGAAATTGATAAATTTGTTCAATTACGATAAAGAATATGTGCATACACATTTGATATTACTATATGTGATACAACATAGAAAATAGAAATTTATTTTATTCTTGTGTTTCGATGATATATTTTGATTTTGACAAAATACTCGTGCTTTAATGATAAAGTTTGAATACTCGTAATTCGATATATTTTCATATAATATCTGAGAAGTATCTTATTGGTTTATATTGATCTTAAAAATACAAAATTGCCAAAGCATCTTATCTGTTGTTTAAGCCTAGTCCTAAGGCTAGTCTAAACGTGACCGAACGTGGAAACCATTTTTCGAATTCTCGTAATCAACGGTGGTTTAAAAGGAAACGATACATCAATTTCATTTAAATACGTTGCAACTGGTCAGATCTGACGCATGCCACGAAGACACAGGAAGTTGATTCTCCGTTTGCTAGACCAGTGATTATTTTCCCAACATGTGATTCGAACGTGTCGAATCCCCAAGGATTACCTATCGGTAGTCGAAATTTCAACGGACAAACTGGTCCAAGTGTGTTAATTTTGTTTTGTTTGACATACATCACTCTATCAATAACACGGAAGTTCAGTAATACAGCGTCTACAGGAAATGTTGTTCCTTCTTCGTTCATTTTTGCCACCAGATGCTAGATCCGGATTTAATTTTTTTAATATCTGTAAGGTACGATAGATATAATATAAATATTTAGTATGATTCTAAATAGATAATAAAATTTGTACGTTTGGCTCTAAAACCATAAAAATTGTTTTCGTACAAAATGAAATACGCTGGACGACGAAATTTTTTTATGAAAAAGATTAATGCAATGTTTCTAGAATATAGTTTACGGTTTCCGATCGTGTGGCTTTTCATGCGGTATACAATTTTTTTCTACGTGTCAAGAATAAAAGATCATCTCCTATATTACTCGACAAACTGTAGTCTATTTATAGAATGTTTATACAAAAAATTATATTAATATTTTTATATAAACTAACAAAATTCCCCATGAATGCTTTCAAATAAGGAACAGTCCCTTTTTTACAGTTTCAAAGAACGCATAATCGCTTTGCCGCGCGCGCCGGTTGCCAGGAAGAATAGTGCGCGCGCCATCCGTTCCATTTCCGATTGGAAACGCAAGAATGTGTTTTACACGGACGTTACTTTGCGGTAACGACGACACCGGGCTCTATAACTTATGGCTAGCCTTGACTTTCTGGGCGATCTAAAGAGCGGTAACGACGCAGCATCCGTGAGCTAACGTTCCGCTGCCTGTAAAGAGTTTAACTGGTGGGACGCAATAATTCAGACCGGTCTATGGTCAGTGCGGAGCAACCTGAAAGGGCTAAGATATTTATGGGTTGCAGCTGATCTTGGTCCATGTAGAGCTTTTCTTTTCCAGAGCGAGGGTGAAACCAGCCTCGATGTCTCCCATCGCTATTGGTATCTTTTCGTCACTGTACTATTACATTTACCTATGCATAATATATATTATCAGTACCTTGTCTCCTAACTTTAGGAAAGACAGATACCAAAACGAATATGTTCCTTACGTTGTTTCCTTTGTCATAGTATTATCAAAGTATTCGAACACGTAGAAACCGGACAAAATATGTACAATCACGACGATGAATATACATACGATCAGGATAAATGTGTTTCATGAAATTTCCCTATAAATATATATGCAAATCGTGCGAGCTTTTGTATTTGACAGTTTGTTAAAATCGATAGCTTATATTTGCTTGTAAAGTAAAAAACGTACAGAACAGAAAACAATCAACTTTGATACGATTCGACGTCTCGTAGCGTGTTGTGTTTAATGGGAATTATATCATCGGTGAAAATCCAGAATTCTTGAATAATTTTTAGAAAATAAATCTCGTCTTCTTTCTTACAGATACATTTACATGTTAAAAACAAACGTACGTCTTTACGTATAGGTACTTTGTCTTACACACGTCAATCATACCAAAGTGAAGAATTTCAGAAAAATTACAGTAGAAGTAATTTTCGTTATATCCGGCATTTAATACCTAACTTCTCAATCCTCTTTTTATCCACGAACTCGTTTCTGTACCATTATACCAACACATAATTACACATAAGTAACCCCACTCCCCTTCTCTAAAAAGGTCCATCGCCATCGGTAATCCAAGCCTCCGAGAAAACCCTTTGCCAAGAGAATTCTTTCGTTACCCCTATACAATTCGAAGAAATGTCTGTTGTGGTTCAGCCAGTGAAACGTAGCTGACGATATACACAGTGTACACAATCGAAGAACCATCGAATCACGGGTCCTTTATGACGTGGTAATGCTATATGGGTTGGAGAGAAAAAAACAGAGGCGAGAAACCCTTTTGAATCGACGTAAGCCAGGGAGGAGAAGAGTCGTGTTTGGGCGGTACAAAACGATGGATGGTTTGCGCCGCTGTAGAAAGTTTTCTTTGACGGGATATCGTAGGTACCGCTAATGGAAGTTGGCGCAACATTCGAAGGTGGTAGCTCGTGAAACGCGATCAGGATTTAACCCTCCGCGACCTCTTCACCCCCGTCTCCAGCTTTGCCACCCGTAATCCGCCTACGTCGAGTGGACACCGTTCCAGAGAGAGCGCACAATATCGAAGAAATCCCTCCTGGTCGGTTCTCGCTTGTTACTCGCGCCATATGTGGTCCAATTCGAACAGGCTCGTGGCGGTATTACTATTTTCGTCACGTGTCGTTACCTGACGCGAGATCGAGTTTCCCTGATAGCCAGGCTAGTCTCTTTCTCTTTTCCTTCTCGTTTTCTTTGCTTTGCCTTAGGGAAATTATAGAGGGTGCATAAAGATTTCTTGATCGAACGAGAACTGTGTAGTTCGTTGTTTATTCTTCGGGGTTAGGTTTGATGGCATTTGTCCATCAGCCGAGGGATGGTTAAACAATTTTGTTCTGATAGTATTTGAGGTTGTTAGACCTTTTTTGGACATATATACTTCTTTGGTCATATATGCTTCATTCTTAATACTGTGGGCTCAGGTTTGGTGGTGTTTGTTCATCAGCTGAGAGGTGATTACGAAGTTTGATTGTGACAGTACTTGAGATTGTTTGACTTCTTTTGTCATATATACTCCTTTGGTCATATATGTTTCATTCTTAATACTGTGGGCTCAGGTTTGGTGGTGTTTGTTCATCAACTGAGAGGTGATTACGAAGTTTGATTGTGACAGTACTTGAGATTGTTTGACTTCTTTTGTCATATATACTCCTTTGGTCATATATGTTTCATTCTTAATACTGTGGGCTCAGGTTTGGTGGTGTTTGTTCATCAGCTGAGAGGTGATTACGAAGTTTGATTGTGACAGTACTTGTGGTTGTTTGACTTCTTTGGTCATATGTGACGCTATTCTAATATTTTGAGGTGTAATATGAGAGATGGTTAAGAAGTCTGGTTGTGATACTACATCTACTTTGAACTCTTTGTGAATAAATTGATGTATGTGTGCAGATGTGTCTGTAGAGTTAGTTTATTAATATTTTAGTAATAATTTGAAGTTAGTTTATCAATTGTAATTAGTGCTTCTAGCGAAGAAATACAGAAATATGAAATTTTATGAATAGGCCATACTATTTGAGTTTGTTAAATATTAGCTTTGAGTTTGCTATTGATCTTATCGAAAAGGGTAGATTGAAATAATTTATAGAATACCGTAACGTTATGCACATTTGTTTTAGATATGATACCTAAAAAGACACATAAAAAGGTAGAACATATGAAAAATTGTATAAAAATTTTGTTAATATAAGAATCCTGTAGCGTACGTTGAATAAATAGATTGTGTCATAAATCGGATAGTTTGAAGAACATCGAAATTTGATTCATAATATACGATATAGTAGACGAAATTACTTATCGATTTTGTATATAATATTTAAACACAGAGCTTCCCGAACAATTTTTTTAATATTTACTCAAATATTCGCTCGAAATATCGTACTTTTCGTATTTTATCTACATAGAATTTTCACAAGCATTTCAATAAAACTGTTCCCATGACGCGAACAAACATCCGTCATGAACATAAAAAAATGAAATAGAAAATTGCAAAACGTTTAGCTTAAAACGTTATATGAATATAAGGTTTGGATGGCAAAGAATTCAATGTAATGAGACCTCCGCTTTAAGCTTCGTTTCTAGAAATACGTAGCACAATACGAATTTGCTGTGCAGCTACGATTTCAATCGAGAAACGATCGCGTGAAGCGAAGCAGAAACGCAAACCTGATGCCTGTGACGCAATACAATGTATGGTACTTCATACCTGCAAAACCTTGCATTTGTAGTTTGAACTGATGTGTATCTGCCATAAAGAAATCCGTTCACAATTAGGATTATATCTTACGCACGTATCAAGCAAAAAAGACACTTTGTATCTGGCAAAGCGACTTATCTGATATGGTACTTTCGATATTGAATATGGAATAATCTGCAAATTTTTTAATTCTTTACACCTTGAAATAAAACGAATTCGCTATAAATATATTTCTATGTGAAACAATATCCTCTTCTATTTGAATAACGATTTAATAACTTTTGCAATAAAATGTCAATTTTATAAATGATCAATTTTAGACCAGAAATTCGATGAAACGTTATTTGATATTCATAAATAATTAAGGTATGTATCGATAGTTATAATCTCGTTTTCTTTACAATAAGGCTATACAATTAGAATGTACGATTCATTCTCATTCAGATTGCTAATCCCATTTTTATTATTAATACATTACACCACATCTACATTGACAAGAATTAAAATCAACCTAATTAGAATTGACAATTAACAACCAACTCCGTGATTATGCAAATTTCTAATTAAGAGGCGACCCGATGAACAAGTTATGGCGAGGAAATTCGCGTATAAAAGTGAATGACGAACCTGAATGCCTACAAATTGGCAGAATCGCAATTTTCAAAATGAAGTCGCGTCCACCAACATACTCAAAAACAAAGGTACGTCCATCTATGTAACCCAAAGCCTGTATCACCTTTCGTCGAAATAATTCTCGTCAAATTCCAGTCTATCCATCTATCCATCACGAAATTTCGCGACCACAAAGCCCGGAAGGTCTTTCAAACAGATCGATTCGTTCGTATCTTCAATCGCCAGTATCTCTGTTCGTGTAGAATCGCGGATTATCTTCGTAGAATCTTTCATAGGCGAAAAAAAGAAAACGTCTTACTCAACGGGTTAATCCACTTGGATACAATGGACACATGGAAACCGTGCAATTATCCAGCTTCCGTTTGAAAGCATCGGAATAGCGGCACACAGAATACGCGTTGAAACGTTATCCTTAAGGTTGGATCGCACGAGCGAACGATTTCGAAAGCAACGACTTATCCCTTCTCCATTTTGGTGTTCTTGTTGTTGCTAAAGGATTGGCGATGGTGTGAAGAGGCAACGGAGCATGTCGCAACTCGTTACTGTCGATGAGATTGGAATCTTTAAAGGAGCGCCGATCGTTTTCCCCTACTCGTCGTCAGCCCGTGTTTAACCGTGTAATTTGCTATGGGAGAGGTATCAAGCCGTGATAACGATCGCTACCTTACGAGAAATGTGATCCGACAGCATAAACGAGTCGGATAGAGAAGCCCTGTCCGATTAAATATCTCGCGCGCCGTATTAAGCCGTCGAACAGGATGCTCGCTGCTTGTCGAGTGACTATACGCGCGTTGTCAAGACATTCTGATGTAATTACGACGAATCTTAAAATCTATTAAGAATCAACGTTGTATTAAAATTCAATTTTCTTATCGAATATCTGTTACTAATCTGTTATTAATTGCGACTATAAACGGGGAATTCCAAGGATCCACTTAGATATTTTTCTTTTTTGTCATTACTTCTTTCGCTTATTTTATATAATTGCAGAAAAATGAGAGAAGACGAGGTAGATATTTGTAACGTTATAACGTTATAATATTATGATATTGCTTGATTCGTAATGAGCTAATGTAAAGTATAATCGGTCAAAGCTATATCGCGTGAGCCGTATCAATTTACAAGCTTATATTATATTAATTAGCTGACGAGAAGAGAACGAAGATAATAAAATGATTTCATCATATGTAGGTATATCGTTCTCTGTTCCTCCAATGCTTTTATGCGATTCCTTCTTTTTTGAAACAGCTGCATCGCTCTATCTATTGTTTCAGTTTCGCAGATGTGCAACGCCACTAAAATACCGGCGCGTGTCATTCGGATAACCCAACTAATTAGGCAATAAATGTGCATCAACGCCGTCTGTTGTACAGATAAATTTCGAAAAACCGATCGTTGATTTGTGTAACCACTTCGTTAACGTCGATGCCCGACAGACGTTTAACGTCTACACGAAACATTGTGGATAATTTAAAAAATACTCTATATATATTCTAGAACAAATAGAATTTTCGTGAATGGAAGTTTGCACTGTAATCTTGTAAATATAAAAAAAAATTGCTTATTGAATTAAACAGATCTTTTTCTATCAAAACTACTTGTAAAATACATCTCCAATTTTTTACAATTTTCTTTGAAAGGATAAAATTATTTATCCCTCGGGAGAACAGCGTTACTTTCGCTTAGATAGCACAAAAAGGAGTCCAGAATAAATTTCTCCGTTATCAAAGGTATACGTGGACGAGCTGCGCCTATGATAAAGTAGCACAAACAATAACCTGAGAGAATTATCTCATCGTTAAGTATCTGTGTGTTCTTAGTATCCTCTCGGAACAAGGTTCGAGTTATTGGTTCCTCGCCATATCTTTCAGCCTTCGATGTCGCCGATGGTGCAAGCAGAAGAGGGCCAGGTGAGGGTAAGCACAGCTGCCCTTACGGCTTTCTAAAACCTTTGTAATTATCTTCTCCCTTTCACTGTTTTTTTTTTTCTTCCTTTATTTTCACCTTTTTCGGCGATCTTTCAATTTCACGTTTACAAAGTTTATCAAACTGATACGCCAATTTTGAACGATCGATGACAGCATACAGCAAATAAAATGGATTTCTTATGCTCATTCGAAGATTATAATTTACATGACTTTTGTGCAAAGGATGTCCATTCATTTATAATTGATAAGGGAAGAGGGAAGAAGATTGCATGTCGGCAATTTTGAACGATCGACCGGCGTATAAAATGATCAAATAATAATTAAAGTAAATTGAATTTTGATGATACCGTTTTATTATTTACGTCACTTGTTCATTCATTTATAATCGATTGTAATTAAGGAATGAATTTAGTTTCGAATTTTGTTGTTAGGTTACGGAGAATGCTAGCGATAGAATTGTTTTCGTTACGAATATAAATATTTGCATAATAAATTATAGATAATAAAGAGCCGAAATAATTAACGAAGTAAGAAGAAACAAAGTAATTAGCCCTTGCTCGATTCTAATGCATGAAAAAGGAATACAGAAAAGATAAAGATTAAAATAACGTACAAATAGACGTAGTCATAATCTTCCTACAGTTAAATATTATAATGTAATCTTATCGAATTCATTAAAAGCTAACAAAAGGATTAGAAGGGCTAATTTTTTAATCTTATTACAGCTCTCGTTAAAACTACAATAGAACAATGATTCATTCACCATGATATATTGATTCATTTACAGGTACTTAAGTCACAGGTAGTACTTGAAAGTTAAAGCGAACTAATGTCTACTATCTTCTTAAATAATAGGTTGAAGCAAATCGACGGCCAATCGAGTGTTTTAGGATTCAAGAAGCAGCACCTGCCTCCTCTTCCTTTCAATACATCTGATCAGCGAGATTGGAACAAGGGTAGAGGCGATAATTAAAATGTATTCCCGCGAATACGCGCGCTCGTCATTAGTTTGTTTAAATCACCCTCGAGCGACTCGAAATGAGCGAATAATTATATCGATACGCAAATATTAAAAGAAATCGGTAAATAAAAGATAGAAAATATATAGGAACATATAATAAATTGAAATATTGAAACAAACTAATAAAACGTAATAGGAAACCAAACTCTCTCCTCAAAAAAAAAGAGAGAGAACAGTTCAACAAATTAATAAAATATAATGAGAGATTAAATTATCTTTAAAAAACAAGAAAGAGAGAAGAAGTACCACACCAAAGCTTTCATTAAAGAAACCAAAAATACAAAATTACAATAATACGTCTTCCAAAAATATATCGTGGTATTAAAGATTTTAGTAATTATATAGAAAAGGCGACCGCTTACCGATTTTGATGATCTTGAAATTTTTCATCGAGGTTAGCATTCTGATCAATTTCCTGTACATGTTATCCCCGCTCAGCCTTAATTCCCAAAAAACTTCAATGCAATTTATTACATTTTATTCTGAAGTAGGCGGATGCATTTTTATATCGTCCAACCTAGTCTTAACTCATCGATGAAAGAGGTAATTATTTTTAAATATTGTGTAAATAAAAAAGAAAAATGAATGTGTTACGGCATGGGATAGAATAGCATCCGGTCGCCATTAAAGTGTGAAATAATTTGCAGTAAACCTATTGATATGTAAAACGTTGCGTTATATCTTATCTGTCTGTTCGATACGTTGAACTAAAGCTGATTGACATGGATGAGTTAAGTTTAGCATAGCATAGCAAATTATATAAAACATTATATCCAAATGCGACCAGAATGAAATACGATGGAAACTAAATGTAATTGAAGTTTCTTCTTGTTGTGTAAAAAAATTGTTCAAAATGTTGATTTTGACAACATACTTCACGCCCATTGAAAACGGTGAGATATCCCTTTTCACAGTTTTCAACATCTTCTTCAAAGTAACATTAACGTAAACGAAAACGTAACATTATCTTCGAAAAAATGTCACGATAAAAGTTTCTTCTTTCAAGGAAGGAAAAAAAATACAATACTGTGTAAGTTGATCGGTATTTCCGGTTTTTTTTTTTTTTTTTCAAACTTTGATGTATCGAAAAATATTTTAATTTAACTTTGAAACTACCTAAACATAATTTCAACCAAACACAAACCGCATTTAATTTCGCCATTTTTATCTCGCGATTGGTCCACCAGAGCTAAATCTAATTCCAAATGTTAAATTTTTTCAATGTTATTTTGCAATTTTTTTGTTATTTCACCAGTTTATTGGTAAACATTAAATTAAACTTCCTTTTTACTGTTCACTGCTGACTTTCTATCATTTAATTCGCGTTTATATAGTTGTTAGTGTTAGGCTCGGTTTATGTTTCTCTTTAATCTAAAATTAAAAGTCACTAACAATTGTTTGCAATACCTTTTTCCCTTAATGATACTTTACCTTTTTAAGTAGCTCTTTTCGATGCACCGAAGTTCGAAAGAAATCAGAGGTACCGACCAAAATTGTAAAATATTACCGGGGGAAAATATCCAAATTTGCGTTTGCCATCGCGACATTGCAAAATGTCACCGAGGTGCGCGCGTATCTCGCTTCCGCGACGGTGGTATCAGTTCGGCCTACGATTTCCGAGGCTCGTAAACATAACGCAATTAGGCAAAGTGGCCATTTAAATCACCTCTGTAGCCGCGACTAAAGTTCCCCGTTATCTGTCTACTTTACGAGCGGCGTGAGTAACAGCGCGTTACTCGCGCGCGAGTACCATCGTGTTTCCGCCCGTACACGGTCGTACACTCGATAAACCTTATCCTCGTTCGCCTGACTATCGCCAACTTCTCCTCCAGGCATTCGAAAAAAAAAAAAAAGGTACGCGGACCATTTTCAAGCGTAAGTCGCTCATAAACTAGGAGGGTAATCGTAGAAACGAGAACATTCCTCGGGGAATGTTTGTTACAAGAAAGGAGTACGCGAACTCTTTGAGCCTGTATACGTCGTTTGGATAACGAGTTTTCGTTGAGTAACACGCAAGAAATTTCGAGAATCGTCACTGATAATGGAATCGGGGAATTTTTCAAGCAAGAACGAAGAAACCGGAAGATTCTCGGTATTGGAAAATGGTAAAGAATTGGTAAGAATTGGGAATAAGATTGATCGAGGATTGATAGAAAATAGTTAAAGCTAGCTTTTGGGAAGAAAGATAATGAAAATATTGTAATTTATATTAAGAAACTGCCGATTATTCACGAGGCTTACGAAAATTATATCTACTGACGTAAGAATATAAAAATGGTACGATATGAATTTGAATCGTCAAACTTTGTAACTTCTTAAAAATAAATCTGCTATTTTTTTCAATTCTCCTATCCACGAACGAATTATTACACGGGACCGAAGAAATGATTATTCTAAAAAATCAAAGAGATAATAACAAATTTCTTTGTTCCTCCATCGATCGAATCTCGTTGGCCATTCAGGAAAAAATAGAAAAATCCTGACCTAAAATTTACTGATCATCAACGCGCATAAACTTACTACATACATATATAATGAAGATACATGTTCAGCCATTAGTGAAGACAACGATTCATCGTAATGAAAAAACAAATATTATAATGCGGCATGGTACGAGCGTATAAAGGTATCCATCAACCTGACGTGTCTAATGATACAGTTTTAATATTCGTGCGACTGTTCACGTTACCCCGTTGTCGGTCATCAACCATATTGCTATGGTAATAGTATACCTTTCCATTTCGTTATTGTATACATTTTAATTAAGCAGATACCTCGTATTAATCGCCGTGAGCCACAACCATATACAGTTTGCTCGATCGAGCACGTCAAGAAAGGATTGAATTAATGATGACGCCACGTCGAGGGCCGTCCATCAAGAACATCCCTTTCGTTCGTTCCGTAAATTATATTAATTTCAACTGGTTCTGAACACACGTATTAACGATTTCCCTTCTTGGTACGTAGCGTCAGGTGCATCGTTTGCATCGTTTAATTATTTATCTCGTGTAATACGCGTTTCATTTTGGTTTCAGGTTTCTTGCATCGATCGTTGCGAACGTGAGAGCTGCAATTGTGATCACTCGATGTTAATATTAAACTGCTATTCTGTGTTTCCTAACGCATATGGTATTATCAGAGGAAACGGGTGAATCGGCCGTTTGCGGAAATAAACGTCGACATACCCTCGTGTAACGCACGGAATGATCGTTTCGATGCGTATGGTGATATCGAGCAGTTAGGTTTAAGCTCTGTACAGGCCGTGGTTGAGGTGGCGAATACCTTTATTTATTTATCTGGCAAATCACGGGTACAAGCACTATGATACAAGGAAAATAAGAAGTTGCGATAATGAATAATAGTTGTACAACAAAGTAAACAAAAAAAAAAAAAAAACAAACAGACATATATAAGAAAATAAGAAAATATAAATATATTTAAAAAAAAGATTGATGGAGGAAGCTAAATTATAACACATTAGGAGTTAAATAATTGCAACGCTCATCGCCTTAACTTAAACTATAGTAGGATCCAAAGAAGAGATCGATTCGTTTGCAGATACTATTTGCATAGCTGCATACCGTGTTGACAGAGTCACGAAATCTGAGAAATAGTCAACCCAGAAAACAAGAGTACATATTACGTAAAGAACACGAACAAGCGTTGAAATTAAATAAGTCGAAGTAACAGAAGATTGTCGATGTGATTATTGATGATTTTATATAAAAGAATACTTGCGGAATTTTGTTGTAAATGCTTTCAAACAGATACGTTGTAAGGCTCGTCGAAGGTTGAAAATGAAAAATAGATAAACAGCAAGGATGAAGAATTATACGATCTTTTCAAAAACTAAACTGACAATGGGACTAATTGATATTCAATTTCTCATAAAAGAAATTTTGTTTTCATAAATTTATTTGTCACGAAAATACACCGCGAATAATCGCAAATTCTAAGGTAAATTAAGAAAGAAGCACTGTTCATAATTGTCACTTTTTCTATGGCGAAATTTAACATTGCAAGTTACAAACATTTACATAGAATATATACACACATACCATATATAAACTTAGTGTAATTTAATCATCCTTCGAATATTCTTTCGATGTTCCCATTATTTATCGCTTATTATGAAAACAACCATTAGTCATTAATATCACGATCTCACTTTATCGTAACATTTTAATACTTTTCGAGCAGTCGCTTGTTTACCTTTCCTCTTCTATAACATTGCGAGAGGAGGGGACAAGATTAAAACAAACGTATCCGGCATAATAGCGAGTATCCGCAGTTTCCAGACGGAAGAAAGGGAAAGATAGGAAAGAAAAGGGAAAGAAGGGAAGAGAAAAAAAAAAGAATATATTGGTACTCAAGAGGCGAAAGGAAATATCTATGGTCCAGTCACATCAGGTTGCATAATGCGAACCGTGGTCCCTTCGCGGCTGTTTACTTAGGGCGAAATGTGGTTTGTTCCTTCCGTGACAAGCTACACACTAAGCCATCCTGCTCTCCTCACGGAGATGAAGCCTCTTCGTAAAACATTACGATCATTCTATCCTATCCGGGGTTGTAAAAATTCTTCGTCGATCATCTCGCGTAGCAGAATAGCTTCGTCGATAATGAGCCAATATAAAGAGAAGACTAAGGCATCTTTATCGATATTTTCTCCTTCAAGTGTTACTTAGCCCGGATGCTGGACCATATTGAAAACTATGAAACATTGTCGATCTTCGTGTATCTCAAAATGATGTAGAACGTTCGTCAAAAATAGATTATATATATATGCTAATCTAATCGTTAAAAATTAATCAAGTTTGCTTATTATATCTTTTCACTCGTTGTTGATAAACGGAAGATATTATTCTCCTTGACTGTGTTATAGTGATCCGACCTTAAGAAATTCTAATCATTCATTTTAGATATAACGTACGTAAATATACATCCCCTCCTAATTCACAGATCAAATATCAGAAATAAATTCTGACGCGAAGATATACTTAAGAAACGTCGAACATCTTCCTACAGTTTTGTAATTATTTTTAATTTTCTAATTGATCTTCACGGAAGTAATCGCAACAAGATTCACAAGAATTTAATTCGCTTGAGAATTATGTTCAATTTCGCAATATAATTCATTAATTTACAGATTAATATAATTTTTACAATTCCAATAAAATTTTAGAATATTTAAATTAATCAGTATAATTCACAAAGATTCGACCGTTTACAGATTGCAATTAATTTTCCAATAAAACTTTAGGACATCTAAATTTGGTCACACGTTTCAACATGAAAAACACATTGAACACATCAATCTTACGATACGAACGTAAACATTTGTGTCACTTTTTTCTCTACTTTCTTTTCGCAGATTTTTCATAGCATCTAATCGATTCGGAGACAAGTTGCTCGCAACGTAATCTCCGGGGAGTATTCGAGCTACACACATCGCTTTCCTGAGAAAATACGCAGTTAGACACGTCCGGGGGTAAAAGTGACCGGATGGACGTTGAGAGGGTGGAAGCAGGTCCACTGCCACATGACACGCCGTGTGAAACTTTGCAGTGTTCCGTGTCCGGTGGTCGAATGCTCTATTTTTAAAATCAGAAAACATGTTTCCAGCAGCCCTTGGTTTTTGATTCGAACACTGTTCGCGGAAGATCGTTTACCACGTTCATCCTTGACTGGTTGAGGGTAAACAGTGTCGAGTGACACTGTAGACGAAGAAGCGAAAGAAGCGTCACTGCGGAAACCACTAAACGCAACGAAAATAAACAACAGGGTGGAAATTTCGAAATTAACGAGGCGTGAGGGTAAACGCGTAAAACAGATTTCACAGGTTTTTGGGCAACCTTTATGGTGCAATGATGTATAATCTCGTGATAACAGGTGTCGTGAAATCTTCTCATGGAAATAATTTTATAACAGAGAAAGACTACTATTATAATTTTTCCTTTAATTAATCCTTAGAATTTTTATTTTAATTGATTTTCAGAATTGATTAATCCTTAGAACTTTTGTTTCAATTAAAAGCCAAGTCAATTTACAGTCACGTCAACAACTATAAAAGGTTATTAATAATTCAGATGAAATTAAAGATTGAGTTCTATGATATTAAGAAAAGATTGATCTCTTGTAAGAAATTTTATTACAACATTTGACACGTGTCAGTGTTAATTCCTATTCACTTCTCATTTTCCCAATTTCATTTGGTATCGAATTGACACGATGATAACGAAGAGATGAATAATTAAATTTGTAAATTCCTCGGATGAAAATGAACGAGTGAAATTTCTGTGCAAGTTCATATGGTTCGCACGATTGAGAAATAATAAAGCAACGTGCAGAGCATGTTACTACAACATTATTATATGTCAAAAACAGTGTATGCCAGGCAAGATATTTCGTATTTCATTAAATATGTTTATGAATTATTGTTGACCATAAAGAGTAAGATATTCGATTAACAGAGAAATGTTACCGACTGCTTTCTAATATGTGAAAAGGAAAAAAAGCAATTTCATTCTCAGCTGGATCCAGTCGCAGACGTCTCCATATATAATATAATCGTGGTCATAATGGTCCAGAAAAGGGGAATACGGTTCCCACAGTCCGGTTGACACATTCACCGTGTCATCTTGCTGCTACCTGTATCGTCACGCAGGTGATCTTTACCGTACGATTGCGAAAAATCGGTCGTTACGAAATTCTCCAATGGTTCGCCTACACTAACACTCCCACGGTTAGATTTCCCTCTATTCAAATATACGTAGGGATGAAAATTCGTCTGAAGAGCGACGCAACGATTCGTCCTGTGCATTCCGAAAGGAGTGAGCTCAACTCGATCCCACGGTTTACGCGTATATGCATACACAGTTCGTTTCTCTTCTTCTTTTCCCGAAAAATTGCATCCATCAATGGACATTTTATGGTTTCCCAGGTCGGGACAGGTAACACGAATGGGATCGATATTTGAATGGCCATTTACATAAGACGTTGCTACGGGTCTGTTTTGTTGGTAGATATTTTGCCTCGAAATGTAAAGGGTTACGCCAATCTTTTATTGCATTTACACAATGGGAGCACGACGCTGATAGATTAATCTCTGTTCTCTTTTTGTGTGTTGACAGTAGTTTTCTTATTTTGAGTAATGATAAATTGACGCGTATTTGATGAAAATTTTGATTTATAGTTATGCGCTTAATTCGTTTTTCAAGCTTTTTACTATATATGTACCACCAAGATAGTTCTATTTATTACTAGTTTGCGATTTTCAGGTCGGTCATTAGCTGAAACTAGTGAATAGTTATAGGTTTAAACTAATCTGATTGAAACATATGAATCAATCATTGGTTAATGGTACGTTCGTACCTATACAATTCTATTCTTCTTCTCCCTCTTATCTATTCTTTTACCTTGTTTCAAAGACAGGCAAATGTTCACACACTTATTAATATTATAAATGCTCAAATACTATATTAAATGTCTGTTCAAGATTCATGTAATGAAATTGTAGGATCTTATACTACAATTAATTTGTTTACAGTAAATGGATTAAACAGATGTTGGTTAAACAGGAAACGACGATTATTTAACATGAACTAATCACAATAACGTATTATAATTAAGACAACTAGATAGTTAATTTCCAACTCTCGTCACCACGGATCCAACACTCTCTCGACAACGTTAGTAACACTATCTCGACAACGCAATTCGCACTCTCTGAGTTCTCAACTCACAATGAATGTTAATTCGTTTATGTCCCTTAGCAGCCCCTTGTCTTTTGTCTTAGCCCCATATCTTTTGTCTTAGTCCCACCACACACGTGGACCGGACCGCTTGTGGCCAGGGTCACGCAGGCTTTTTCCACTAAACTATTCGATTGAAGGACCAACAACATTGTTAGTTCCGTCGGCACTTCGGCTTCCTCGCGATATTGTTTATAGTTCGCCCAATGTCTCTTAGGCCTTTCGTCCACGATACTACAATATTAATACAGATGTGCGTATACGTGTGTGGACAATCGATAATATTAGACCTTTATTAAATATTTATTAGACCTTTTCGTGGCTCACAATTGCAAATAATTTACGAGCATAATCAATATCATACCATTCATACTAATACCCACAGTAAGAAAAATTAATTACAGAAGAACACGCTATTTTTTTTAAACTATTTTTTTTTTTTAAACTATAGAAGAACGTTTTAGAAAAATAGCGCGAGAACTCAACAGAGCTAAACGAATTGGATGAAATTGAAACTAGTCTGCTCGAGAACTGGAAGAAACTCGAGTAAGCCGCGTTTTGAATGCACATACACACGCACACACACACACACACACACACCATCATAGATGCTCGATACAGTGGTCCATAACCGGATATGAGTGGACGGCGCACGCAACAGTTTTCCGTGAAAATAACACGTTCAGAGTGCACCGTTCGCTGGCTCGTACGATGTTTTGCAACCCAAAGCGTGGGAACATCGAACGCTTCGGTTCACCCCCATTTTTACCTGTTCCAGGGATTTGCCGAAGATGAAATACTATCTAGACACCGGGGGATGAAATTAGACAGCTTAGCATTCAGAATGGACAGGGGCCTTTCAGCTGGTTTCCAATAATTTTCAAAACGTAATTCCCTTCTACTGGACGGTGGATCGTCCTTCAGAATCTTCGTAAAGGGTATTCGAATGGATCGCATTATTACCGTTTTATATAACGTAATAGGATTTTCATCGATCGGGATATGGATCTCGGAAGACGTCGATGGAGATCCGCGATTAATCCGTAAAATCGATGGCCAATTCGAAAAGAGAAGTAGACGAAATTTCTTTTAATAGACACACACGATTGAATGTATCGCGGAATTTTTCTTTCAACTTATGAATCTTTCTGAATGATCGTAATTCGATTGCAATTCTTTATGCGAAGGATCAATCGAAGTTTCATTGTGCTGTTGGTACTATTGAGATATTTGCGGTATTCTTTGTGTGATGACTATAACGAAATGATGACTATAAGCTTTAACCGAGTGGGATTTATAATCACGACGATACGATCTACAATACAATTTATCGTCATGATTATCGTACTGATTATAGTATCTACAAAAATGTATACCGTAGATTAGAACGATTATAACGTGAAGCGAAATGATCAGACGTCGAATGGGATAATTTTCTTGTAATTTGAATTTTCCTATGAAACTTGTTATTGTCGTGCATTGCTAACTTATTTCAAACATCAAAAATATTTTTTTTTTTAGATGCATGAAGTCGAGACATAAAGTTGGAAGATCGTAACGTGGTTAATTCTGTGTCTCAAGAAAATTGCATCTTTTAAAAAACAACTTCTGCTCCACTATCGTTCATATTTGACATTCCCAAACTTTTTTGCCTATCCCATAGTCGATCATTTTTACTGATTTGAAGAAGTTAGACACGATGAGCCGAGGACACGATGTGACAGTATCTGAGATCTCGAGGGTCAACAGCGGGAACGCTGGAAATCCGCATTCTAAAATCCAACCGACTTCCCACGTAGCACAGGTAGAATTCAGACGGTCCGCAGGATTGTATTTCACAATTAACAAATATAATATTACTCAACCTACGTCCTACGGCTGCTTGACCATTTCCCCAGGAATAAATCGAACAACGGTTAGAACATCGGTAGTCCGGCTTTTCCGGCCTTTCCATCGCTTTTGAACGAGGTAACAACTGGGCAGCGATTGCGTAAACTCTGGGAACTAGTCGACCTGCCCACTAAAGGGAGGTCAGTATCGAATTTCTTCGAATAATCGTTGTAGGCATAATAAGCCATTTTTTTGGAATATGTTTCTAAGAGAAAAAAATTTAAAAAAAAAAAAAACATCCGCGGCCGTGAATTTCGACAGAGGCGCATGCATGTAGGAGATTTTTTCGGATCTCTTTGTTTCTTTAATTATTCCAATATATTATATTTTTATATTCTTTGTTTTTATAAATAATTTTTTTTTATAAAAAGTTTCGTGAAATTCGTAAATTTATGTTTTATTGAACAAGTAAACGAGCGATTCGAAGAAGTGCAACATAATAAATTATAACAAAGAAAGGAATAAATAAAATCTCTATTATTTGTGCATGGAATCTACAGTTTTCTGAAACGATTAAAGAATTTTTAAGAGCATTAAACGAATTTTAGAAAAGATTCAACGTAAAGAAAATATTATATAGAACGATTAATAACCATTAAAGAATTCAAAGATGTTAGCGATCATTTTTGATTCAATTTACCGAAGTATTTCTCAATATAAGAATATTAGAATAGCCCAAATTGCAGAGATATTTAAATAACCCTTGTCATTTAACTAATTCCAGGCATCAGGGAGAAACGGCGTGTTTCTGTTTCCTATGTTCTTAATTATGCAAATATATCTTATGAAACGATTGAGGTTGGATATAAAACGATATAAATAGAAGAATTGGAGAGTTGGAAGAGACTGATCGTTGGTAATAATGGTATAACAATGTAGCGTTTAACCTCGTATTTATAGCTGCCCATTTCCAGCTATTTTAATCATTAGACAATATATCGTATACAGTGGACAGTAAAAGTTTACAATGCCGCAAAGAGTCGGTATATTTTTGACTGTCATTTCTAACACTATCCTTTCATTACCTCTTTTTTTATATTAGAATCCTTTATAACACCATCCTTTCATTACCTTTTTTTTATATTAGAATCTTTACTAAACTGTAACAATTCTCTCTACTCGTTTCCATCATTTTCAAAAAAATCCTCACGGTTTTTCCATATATATATGGTAATTATCTCCAAAAATACGTTTATACATAAATTTTATACATAAAGTTTTACATAAAATTTTTCTTTACTTTACTATAGTCGGTCCAAAGCTTACTCTAATTTCCTTCTGCCTCTATCTCCACAGTTTTGTCACCATAGACATTCTTCAATATCCTTCCTAATTTTACATTCATTTTGGGGTATATAAAAGTAGTAATGGAGTTCGTCCTGTTTAAATATGTGCGTGTCCAGGTAAAAAGCCTTACGAAAGTCCGTGGTGCGTCCACAAGTAAAGGATTGGTAAAGTAATCATATTGCGTGATAAGCTATGAAAAAAAGTGAAAAAGTCCTTTATTTCTGGATATTATTTTTATTATTGGATATTATCTGGATATTGTCTGGATATTAATTTTATCGTGCAGTTGTACACTTCGACCGAGCGATCGTCAAAAATTGGCAAGGAAGTAACTGGGATACCCCTTTTATACTAAGTAAATACGAGAGCTTACACTAGGCAACATTTTGTGTGTTCCAGTTTTTGTGCTTGCTGCAATATTGTCTTTTTGTCTATTGGTATTCAATTTATATATTTATGGTAGCTATTTAAAGCTATGACCACGCCCTAGAGTTAAAAGCCGATGACGTTCTACGACGATAACAGTAAACAATTAGCGACCTCTGGTTCGTTTTTCCAACAAGTTTCATACCTGTTCATGCAAACATTTAATGAATTTGTAATATTCGAATTTTCTACCCCGTACAACAACATCTATCGAAGAAAGGTAAATTTTTATAGGACACTGGATAAATCATCCCCCTGATATAGAAGAAATACAGGTCTGCTCTCAAAATGTACAATTTAGTCTCGACTTAGCAACATTACTTTTGGAATTTGTTTATTTCTTTTCTGTATTCGTCTCTGGAGAATTATGGCCTTCGGATAAAAATGTAGAATATTTATTATATTTCCGTTCAATTAAACGGTATTAACATTTCTGTAATGAAAGAAATTATACCCATTACTGTCATCGATAAAATAGGGAAATTGAATTAAATTGTTATAATAGAAATTATAATAGTTATATGGTGTTTCGTTAATATTCTAAGATTCTTCAAATATGAATTAATAATAATAATAATAATAATGATAATGATAATGATAATAATAATGATAATGATGATGATAATGATAATGATAATGATAATGATAATGATAATGATAATGATAATGATAATGATAATGATAATGATAATGATAATGATAATGATAATGATAATGATAATGATAATGATAATGATAGTGATAATGATAGTGATAATGATAGTGATAATGATAGTGACAATGATGATGATAGTGACAATGATAATGATAATGATAGTGACAATGATAATGATAGTGATAATGATAGTGACAATGACAATGACAATGACAATGACAATGACAATGACAATGACAATGACAATGACAATGACAATGACAATGACAATGACAATGACAATGACAATGACAATGACAATGACAATGACAATGACAATGACAATGACAATGACAATGACAATGATAATGATAATGATAATGATAATGATAATAATAATAATAATAATGATGATGATGATGATGATAATGATAACAACGATGACAATGATGACAATGATAACAATGGTAATAATGATAATAATGATAATAATGATAATGAAACTAGCAGCGACAGTAACAGAATATTGAAAATGCAACTTAAATCCAAATAGGTACCTTTATGCGTAACAATTACAAATTTAGATTTGGATTGCGAAAACCTAAGCTTCTTAATTGTTTAAAATTCTACATTCTAATTGTAACCATCCAACAATATTAGCAACACAAATAGATATAAATGTCAAGAATATTTCTAAATATACAGAAGAAATTTAACTACCGTTAGAAATATAAAAAAATGTAACGCAAAGAAGTAAACGATCTTTCATCCGCCTATTTTACAAAAATATCATTCGTATCCTCAAAAATACATCCTTAGGAATCTGCAACTAGTATGTCATAACATTTTGGAACCCTGCGGCAGTCACAAAATATGAAGATTATTCGTGCTGTGACAATCAGTTAGCGATCTCCCTACAGGATAGGCGAAAACCGACAGATTCCTCTGTACGAGACCGAAATGGCCGATAATCCTTTAACATTCCATGAGTCATGTTCCGGTTTTGTTCGACTTCCCTAGAGTCATGACATAGTCCCGTGAGAGAGGCTTAAAGAGTTACAGCTCCTCCCAATTCATGGAAAACCATTTCTGAGATCGGATTCTTTTCTGGATAGATGGTAAATAGTCACTGAAATCAAAATGCCCCGGTTTTAAGTCGGATGTTGGATGGATTCGTATAGATTTCTTCGTTCGACATTCTGTTTACACGGAAATTCTATACAAGATATTTAAAGATACTACTTGATCTTAGTAACAAAAAAAAATATATATTTCAGATTTTAGTTATTTGGAAAATTTATAGTGTAAGTTGTGAAGATACAAAGGTATTAAATAACAAAAATTATATCGTCTGTATGACGGTTCACAGAAGTTTCTTTTAGCGCTATACATATTAACAATACGCTTCGATTTCGTCAATAATGAATTCACAAATCTGACTATAAATTTCACGTTTCTCCTTACTCTAGAAATATGTATGGTGAAAATAGAAATTCCTCTAATGAAACAGGGGGGGTAAATGTAGAGTTAAAAATGATGTTTTATGAGGGATGACCTTCACCAAAATGCTGGTACCGAGATAAACTTTTATTCGTTTAGGGTACATATTTATCCTGAGAATAACCCTATTTTGCCACAAAGGTAAATGATATTACCCGCAGTAAATATTTTAAAGTTTGTGCACGACAGTGGAAAATAGAAAAAGGAAAGAGAATTGTAAGAATGTCATTATGTTTATTTGAGAACAAATCTAGCTGGGTACAATTTACACTTAAACAAACAGATAGTTTTGGATAATTTTGGATGGTATTAGGAGATAGCTTGTAGCCAGAACTGAATTTCTGAAACTATTGCGTACGGTTAATACGTTAGGGTTGGTACGGAAAAGAAGAAATAATAACGGTCTTTCAACTTTGAAAAGATGTGAATCGAATTAATAAGATGGCAAGAATAAGTCAAAGACATAAATGATTTTATTATTTTACGCCTTTGCTCGGATCGCCAAAGGGATGAAGAACATAGAAGAACTAAAATACGAGTCATCCCTTTGACTATAAATTTCTTGACGTTTTTACGATACTCAGCTACTTACAATAAAAAGAGAGAAAAAAAAGGCAGATAGAAAAAGAAGGAAAAAGGGAAAGGAAGAGAGCTATCTGACCTAAAGTTTATTTCTACTAAAAATATTAAAGTGATTTGGTGTAAAAACCGCTTCATTTTTAATTTCGAAGAAGTAACTTTCAAGTTAACTTTGTTAGAGTCAAATTGACTTTCAAGAAAGTCAATTGTCCGATGACTCTGGTTTGGAGGAGTATCGAGTTGTAAAGATCTAACGCGCGATTTCCACGTCTGCGCGAGTTCTTATCGTCGCCATAGAAAAATAAAAAGGCGTGACGGTACTATTTTTCTAAACGTGAGATTCGTCTGTATAATGGAGGAGAGAAACTCGACGAGAGTTCATGGAAACGCACTACTAGTGGATTCTGTTAACCGCGTACGACTGTACTGTTTTCGATACTCGAGCTTGTTCCCAATCGTTGTTTTTCGTTTTCTTTTTTCTCCTTGCCTTTTTTTCGGGCGCAACTCTCCTGGCTTTTTTAATTTCATTTTTGTATTGGACGTGATACGATGGTTTTTCCGCGACTACGTGATGCCGCGACTACAGCTTTGAAATTTTCTGGAATTTGAATGTTATCACAGAGGAAAATATGATATTTGAAGTTTTGCATGGTTTTGTAGAATTCAAAAAGTAGATTTCAAACTATCTGTTGTTACCATTATTTCTCATTATTTGCCACAATCATTATGGTAAAATTTCAAAATGTTTTATAGCACACCCACAATCTATAACATAGAACTTCTCTATAATAAATATTCAACTATTTTCCTGAACTGCTATATATACAGGTAACGCGTTATTTCGGCGAAATCTTAAAACATTCAACCGTATCTCGAATTTATCATCAAACTGACGCCAAACTTTCGTCTAATCTCCAGTGAGAGTAACGCCGAGTGCCGATGATCTGTCGTGCAAAAGGAAAGGACGAGACGCCCAAGTGGCAAAGGGGCAAACACGCAAATATTGTGCACCGTTGTCGCAATATTATCGTTTGGAAAAGATGCAAGCACCAGCTCTGGGCCACGCTTTGTGCCCGTGGGTTTAGCTTGCAAACAGATAACGCGCGACCCGAGTGGTTTGCCGGCTAGTCCTGTTTGGCTTACGGCTTACGAAGATATTCTGCATCTCGAGGAACACGCGTTGCTTATATAGGATCATCGGGGAAACTCGCGACGTACTCGCCCTCTTGGATGAACTCGTTTCATGAGCACGTTCCGACATTTTTGTTCTGAATCAGAACTGATTTAGAGACCTGATTCTCTTTCTGCAGCGTCTCTTTATATAAGAAAAGACTTAATATTTGAGAATGGGAACATACTATTTTTGTAAACTCGTGGAACTTTTACGCCCGGATTATACGAATTATCGTATTTCATGTCAAATCAGAATGTTTGATATCGTTTCTTATCGTAACGTGCGATAATCCTTATGTTGGAATACAACGGATATTTCACGCATAGGCACAAATACCCTTACATAGACACCTACACAGGCATTTGAACAGGTCCCTTACAACAATCGACAATCTCCGTACGTTGTTAATTATATCACTCGCTTATATACATTTGGTTCTGTAGTTTTGTTTAATAAACATCACTTAATATTATTTTAACACAAACATTGTGTCTTCTACAGATTATTAATCTTAACTTCAAGATTAAATTCTAACACCTTATATTGTTAAGGATCTTTTTTTGAAGAATGGAAAGAGTTTAAAGAGAAAGAGAGAGAAGGAAAAAACGAGTTAGAAATGAGGCTTACGTATTTAGAAAAATAATTATGTACCTACATTCTTAAAGTATCAAAGTATCAGGAGATCTGTAACAGCTTATCTGTGAAACTGTATATACATCTTGATATTTTATCTAGATAATAAATGTAGAAACAGGGCAACCCAATACAATGTAATCTTTCCGATCTTTCTCAAGTTTCTTTAACGCGTTAACTGCCAGGCAAATTTTATGTTTCGCTTTGTGCACCACAACGCATTCAAATTTTATTATATAATTTCACTACAATATTTCATTTTACGTTGCAACAACCATCTTTTATCATCGAAAGACAAATTCTTTTTTTCACAATATTATCTACTTACTCACGTTCATCGACGTCTTTTAGTCAATGACATTGGTTTCATTTTAATAGCAATACCAATCATCGATGAGTATCGTGACAGTCAGCGTGTTAAATCTTTGAAATCTAACTGACAAGTACAAGGTTTCTACAACATTGGTTTGTAACGATATGAATCTACTTCGCTCTACCGACCTTTGTAGGAAATATGCAAAGAAGTATGTCGTCAATGGATGGTATTTCATGTTACCGTGCGTTTTCCGCAACACGAGAAGTCAAAAATTCCTGAAGAAAAAGAATAATTCTTGTGGACCGTGAAGGCGATGGTCAGACACAGCTAGGGGAAAAAGAACGGGACTGCTCCAGATTTTCATGGCTGTTAGAGAAAACAAAAAAAGGCCCACGATGAATCAACGATGACCGGTACGTGTCCAGCAAATTGTCGTATGGTTTAACATTTTTTAAAGCATGAAGGTCGACTTTGTCGAAAGCTTACGTCCAAGGCACAAAATCTTTTTGTTCCTCTTAGGAGATGAAACGATAGCGATTCTTGGTCGTTAAAAGAAAAGGAATAAAAAATTAGATTGGATTTGGTCTCGATCTCGTTAGTTACATATTGTTGCTACGTCTTTCTCAAATTTTATAATCTAAGTATATTACTTCCTGAGATTGAAAAAACCTATAGAAAGTTAAGAAACTTGAGATGATTAAAATATGAGTATAAGAAAGTTAATTTAACTTAAAATTAACTTAAAACGAAGGAGAAAAGAAGGTACGAGGTAACAACTTCGATAAATAAAACGAAAGACATGACTCGTATTTTGATTTATAACTTTTAAAATCGTTACGTTCATGAGCATTAACAAATATATGTACAAACAACAATAACAAACATAGAATGTAATTTTAACCATCATGTACCACCAGTGCTTCTTTAATTGCTCAGAAACTATGCTAACAAAAATTTTCATTTGTACAGAACGAGAATGCGATATTAAAAATTCCTTAAAAACAAAAGCATCGCGAAGTTTCATTGAAGCTCACTGAACTCTCTTTCAAGCTTCCTTCAGCTATATTCCATGGCTAGAAGAAAAGAGGCGGGAAAAAACGCAAAAGGATATCTACTTCTTTTCAAAAGTAGAGATTTTATGCGTGCGTCCGATTCGAGGCACAGCCATCACGTAAAGAATACTGTACTTGTGTTCCAAAAATATGGGCGAAAGCAGAAAGTCGAGACAGTTAGGTCACTCGGCGTCATTGTTATGAATATCGTTAAAATACGAAAGGCATAAAGTCATAAAGTAGCAGCATTTTAACATTTTTCAGCGGTCGTTTTCGATGGGACCTTCGAACCATGTCGAGGTCGTAGACCCAAAAAGAGAAGCATGCAAATCCAACGACTCGTCAAAGGGACGAGTGCCATTGGAAAATATATAATTTAGACTGTAAATGGCCCTTTTGCAGACTGGTAAAACAGTTAACTTTCAACATTAAAGCTTAGATATGAACCCTGGCAAGCGTAGTTTCCACACGAAATGGAAAAGAAACGACGAAAAGTCGTACGACAGATCGCATTATCCTTTGATAAAACGCCTTCGTGGATGGATAAGAGAAGGCGCGAGGCGGAGAGGAAAACGCGAAGCGAAACTCGTTATTAAAGAAACGAATCATAATGGAAGGTGCTTGAAAGATTGATGGACAAAGGACGCGAGAGGAGTTGATGTAACTTCGCTCTGTATAATTTTATCGAAGCGCGCGTTCCAGAGCAGACGGTGTTAAATACCCGTTTGATTGATGTCGATGTGCAAAATGAAATTTCTGAGATTCGGGCAGGAAAGGGCAAAAGTTAGGCGAACGTACGATGCTAGAGGAAATATACCGAGCTTTGGGAAAATGTAAACTTGTTGAGAAAACTTCATGTCCACGATTTTTATTGTGATAGGAATAAGTGAAGTATCGAATTGTAACATAAATTCCAACCTGTACAATATATGCATGTATAAAAAAAGATATAAAATATAGAATATAAAATATAGAATATAAAATGGGAATAAAAGGTTTGTAAATCTGGAATATCCGAATTACTATACAATATTCTATGTTTATTTATTCATCTTTCGTTACAACTACTAAAATACTTTCTAAAATTCCAATAGTTACTGCGTTACGTAATGAAGTAACAGTTAACGTTGTAAATCTTATTAATATATCTGTCTTTCTTTTATAGCACTGTAAATCTCCTTCAGAGTTTTAAAACCTTTAAACAACACCGATTCGTCCTTAATAATACCAACAGCATCATTTGGTATATCCTTAAGCAATTATTCGACCTCTTCTAGGCATAAATTTTCACGAAAAAGACAAAAACAACAGTTTTATTATAATACTTTATCCGCTACCCTCATTTTAAAGTTGGGACGGACAAAAAAAGAAAAACCCCTATTATACTCTTAAACAATTCAACACTAATAAAACAGTCACGACATACGTGTGTATGCTACGGCTGTTTTATTACATCGCATTATATCACATTAACATATTGCCGATCGGAAAGTATCGAACCATTGTGCGAATCTTGGACAAATAATGGTCGCCCTATCAAAGAGAGGAAGATTCAACCTGGAAGATTTTATTTCGCGGCAAATCCACCCATGTTCGATGTATTAAAAACATTTTATGTACGAATACACACCGACACGGAGCGAAAGAATTGTGTAAAGAGGAAGAGGAGAGATAATGTGTGGCTTTCGCTTTTCCTCCACAACATTATGTCGCGGTTTATGATTACAGAGCCCCATGAACTGTGAGCCCGGTAGCGTGATCCTTGTTACGACCTCGTAAAGAAACCTTTTAACGTGTCCACCATCCAGTTTTTACTCTAACTTCGCTTCGATCGACGCTTCGCAGAGACGCAGGTGGCAAAAGTGATGTTTTAAGAAATTTTAATTAATACCGTATAACCATACAGAATGCTGAGAAAAAGGGTACCCGATTTTAAGGACTTATCAAGAGGAGGAAAAAATATCCAATGGATGTAGGTCCTACGATCAATCCTGTCGACGATGTTTTTACTTTATTTACATCTATAAGGTAATCTTTGTTGAAATTAGCAATAATTTTGCGTTAACAATCTTGCGAATCAATCTCTTTGTTCATGTTCAAGGAAGAAATTCACTCGTGACATCGAATGTTCGTAAGTGACAAAAATCGATTTTACGTCGAAAAGATTGATTGCAGCACCTACATTGATCGGGCACTTTTTTGCTCCTTTTGGTGAGTACTACAAGCCCTTAAAATATCGGACCCTTTTTTTTTAACACCCTACATGTATAACAGTACTTTGCTTTACTTGCGCCATACACTTTTACCAAATATCAGTTAAAGATCCTAGAAGATTTATCGAAAAGTTGTCCATTTACAGAGTCAAATACATATTATATTTGGTATTCATACATTGCAATATTTAGCCTCTATTCAGCTTTCATTTTTCTTTTTATTACGTTGCATGAATATTCGTAGCGTAGTTACAATATTTAGTAAAATTCGTTTCATTAATCGTGCTCGTGAACATATAAAATTTCATAAATACGAACAATTATAATGAACAATAATATCAAACATCTATCAGATACGATTCTACGTAATCTCTATCTATTCCTCGTCTGTTTCACATTATTGTAAACCGTAGACGTCAAATCTACCAGAACGACGTCTACAACGTGAGTGACATTCAACTGCAAGGATATTCGTCCATCGTGGTCGCCTTGCGAAAAATAGGATTCAGCGCGAGGAAGAGCAAACCAGAGCTTGGTTCAGCAATGACGTATCGAATTTTGAGCCAAGAAAACTTCCGCTGACACTTTTGTGCGTCGACTTCACGGCGCTCGACTATTCGACCATACAGCAAAAGATCATGATCCTTTGGCTGGCAGCCCTTTTGTCGATGACAAAGGAGTTGACAAAACATGACAATCATAACAGCTATAAGTCTCATAACTGACGTGGGTGGAGTTGTCCTGGCCGAGACGACCAGCCGACAAAGCTTTGTACGCGAACCTTCTAGCTAGACAAACATTATTTTGACAAGTCCCGTTGAAGAGAAAGACTCATCCCTCTCGGTTTATCATGGTATTACGGCAAAATTATGCGTAGGTCGTACAAACAGCTCGAATTCATCGAGGTCCACGAGTCGCGATGGAAACAGAAGCTGAAAGGGCAACGACAATCGGAAATTTTCGTGCGAGAAATCGGGCGAAGGGTAGACAGTATATGAATTGTTTGTGGAACAGATGAAATATAGTTTAATGAACCAATATGTCTTAGTTTGGCCTAAGTGCTTTTGGAACGTCAATTATTATATGACTTATTATATAGAAAGCTAACATCGTTGAGGATATTAAGGAATCTTTATGCGAGAAACTGAATGGAAATTGGATTTAGCGTGGATTGTTTGTAGAGCAGATAAGATATATTTTGAAGAACCGATATAGTTTAGTTTGGGCTACTTGCTTTTTGTTAAGGATTCTTATAAAGCTAATAGTACTGAGCATACTGAGGAATTTTTATGTAAGAAATTGGATGGAAATTGAATTGAGTGTGAATTAGTTTTAGAGCAGATGAGATATATTTTATATATATATTGAGGGTGAATGATGTATAGATTGTTTGAAAGGCAAATGAAATGTATTTTGAAGAATCGATAGATTTATTGTAGTTCGGATTAATTGATTGTGGAGCATCCAATATCAATTAGATTTTTATAGAAACAGTGAACAGCGTTGAGGATATTGAGAAATTGTGTGGAAAAACAAGAATCGATTAAAACATGATTTGGGATATTATCAACTCTTACCATAAAAATATCCACAAGTCAGTGATCTTGATAGACAAAAGAATTTCTCGAAAGAAAAATAATTTTCAAGGGGGCAGAGAAAATTCCCAAGTATGTTCATCCTAAGCTTCGAACGTTTAATCTCACGCTTGGTTCCCCGCGATCAACGTGAATCACGTGGAAATAAAGACGATGTTTCTGCAACCCCAGGAAACATCGGCGATTGATTGCACGGGGCTGTAGCCATTACAATTGCAGCATGAACGTCGAGGGTCCTAGGTACACCGAAAGATCATTCGGAAAGATCTACGATCCACGGTCTATTTTCTGAGGCTATTAGTCTACCGAGTTAATTCGTTGGAGGAAAAGCTATTCGCGAGTAAATAGATAGGACGCGCTGAATCGTGCTATAACGCGCCAATCGCAATGAAAATAGGACTTAGTGCTAGAGGATTAATTAAATTTTATAGCTTGAGGATGTTGCGTTTATTGAATGATTGAGGACATATCATCGTGGCACGATACGGTTCGTAGCCTAATGATTTGATAACTAAACCTCGATTTACAAAATACTGACAAACAAAACAAAATTTTATTCTTACATTCCATCTTTTGAATTTTTAGCTTTATTGAGAAAGCTTGTAAAACATTGTATTATGTGACATAGTAGAGACGTTGATAGAAAAATATATTTACCTACAGACGATTAATAGGATAAATTATAAATCCTTATACGGTCCATAAACAAAATTTATCGTTTTCTAGATTTTTTTAGAAACAGACAGATAACCAGCGAATGAAATAAAATAGTATAAAATTGTACAAGAATTTACATCCTCTTCTTTATTAATTTATTTCATCAATTCCCTAATTTATAGTACCTTATGTAAATAACGTTATAGTGTTTACTCGCTGCAAGAATTCCATGATTATAATTAAGACTAACTTATTCAAAAATAAACGCAAAAATCAAAACCACCAATCCGAAGACAACCAAACGAATGACAAAAAAAAAAAAAAAACTAAAAACCAATTCCACTTAATCACAAGCAATACTTTGATTCCACCCCCTTTGCGCATCCACCTGGACAGGTGTGAAAATGTCGCGGTCGTACGTGCCATCACAAAGAAACGGACGTCCACTAGGAATCGCCGAATCAAATTCCTCTCTCTTTCTCTCCCTTTCTCCAAACCTCCACTCCTTGCCCTTCACGCCCTCGATCTATTGAAAAATGTCCGGAATCATTACTTTTCTCACCCTCGTGACGTCCTCCCCCTTTGAGGTTCCCCAAACACTTGGAAGAACGAAAACCACGCCACGATCCGGCAATTATCGTAGACCAAGCGCGAGTGCGTGACTATGATAAATCTATGATAGAGCTACTCGGGATTTATTGCGCGGCTGGCGCGAATTCGATTCCGGTTGGACCACAGCTCGCGCCGATTGCAAGGGTGCGATCGGCCACAGTGTGATCGTCGCGGGGATATCGACCAATCCAGATCGTAGCATGGTAATAAAAATATCGGGGAGCACCGTATGACATGGCTGCCATCGAATCTTTACGAACTGCGTGTGTCAAGGGACCATTTTTCTCTTGTGGTTGCTTTTCGTCTGTGACGAAACGCGAGTCTTGCTTTAGATGTGGAATGCATTGGGTGGAAAGAAATGGAAGTGTCAGAAAATACGCGTGTCGCGTGAGTAGGTTGGGTAGATTATTGTATATTAGTAAAGTGCGAATGTTTATGCAATTTCATGCTAAATTAAAGAAATGAAACCTACATACAAATGTATTTCTCCCATCAAATGTTATAGCAAATACTTCAATACTAAATACGAAGACAATATCGAATCTGAGTATCTTTTCATATTAAATAACGCGTATAAAGTCTGCAGTCTACATATTTGAGATTGTATTACGCGTTTGGTAATGAGCGGATGTGTACACAAATTCATATCTCTGTGATCAAAACTAAGGAAATAGAATCTAAGCTAACTTTCTATTCTGACATCTGCTCGTATTATTTTACTTGGCAATTTCGATTAATTAACAGTTCATTTTAATTAATCAACGCATTATCTATTATTATTGAAACGAAGAAAACCACGTACCTATTTTCTAAATACTTCTCACTCACCCCTCCTAATACCCACCTCTGTTAAAAAATTTATCTTCAAGAAGCATCATTCACGTGTCAAAAGATAATCGCGTCATTGCAAAAAAAGGAAACAGACAACGGAGATTCTGGTGAGCATATATTACCGATGCTTTTTTCCAGAAGAGCGTTCACCCTCGTGTACCAAGGTGTGGCCTCGAAGACCCCAATGATCATCGTCATCTTGTCTTCGGGGCGCGCCATCAACGCGTGCTAAGCACGAGCTCTCGCCCCGTTTTTTTCTTTTTTCTGCTGCTTCTCATCGACCACAGCTCATTCTTCTTCCACGAGGGATCCGAGAACAACAGGCCCGCCCCTTGTTTTATCTAAATTCCCTCCCCTGTTCCACGCGTCGGCCTTTTCGGTCTATTTGGTAACATCTTTAAAAGAGATAGGATAATTCAGGTACAGATGGACTGGCGAAGGAAAGGATCAGATAAATATTTCTCGAACGTACATATTCTAAATTTATTTTCTACCTTAAATTATCAATCGTGGCAGATAGATACCAATCATTCCTGAAGGAGTTTTATTAAGAAGATTTATTAACCTATCACTTTATGTCAATTAATGCTTATTTTAATCTATGAAACATTTAACGTGCCCGTGTTTTTATTACAGTGATGCGGATTAACGGTGAACGACCATATTATAATTTAACTTCTATTTCAATTATTCTATATTTTCAATTATCAAATGGTTAATGTGTCGGTGCCTTTTTTATAAGAATTTCAATCGAGCTATACTCGATAAAGGAGTATATTGTAGTAATAGAAAATAAAAGAATAAACATTCGTGGACCTTAACTTTTTTCAAAACTTTCTATTTTTTTGCTAAACATGTTAATTTAGATGTGCTTTGTTTGTCCACATTCGACAGCACCTAGGCAACTGTTTCATTTTCAGGAAGCGAGTCAAGACAAACCCGAGAAGAAACCCAAGAGAGATGTAATCATCGGATAAACGTTGTTCAAATTATATTCCCCTAAAATTGATCGAAAATTCAAGAATTCAAGTCCTTGATCTAGCTAACTACGTTCCTGATAAATATCTCACGAATCGGATAAGAGTTTATACTAGAAGCAAATGATCAGACCACGAAGAATGGTCCATTAAGGTAACCCTAGCCCTCTCAAGTGGTTCCACGGCTGCCGATCGTTCATCGGACGTCTTCTGGTAATTGGCGAACTTCAGACGAATAATTTCCATTCACCGGTACCTGCCAGTAATTATATGATATATCGGATTCGACTAATAGGGAACACTCGAGGGTCCGAGGACGACGTAATCGATGACATCGAGTTAATCGATTCGCGATATGCATCCTCGAAACTCGTCGTGTCTCTTCTTATTACCATTTCTTCTACCTTTTCTTTTTCGTCTTCCTTCTTCTTTAGTTACCCGTTATCGTGAATGCGATCTAATTATCAATGCATATATTTAAGAAAAAAGAAAAGGGAAAAAATCTTAGAATATCTGAAAAATTAACAAACAAAAAGAAATCTCTATTTCGTATTATATTAAAAATTAGTGTGCGAATAATATTGAACTTTCAGTTAAGAAGAGAACACACGAATCAGGAATAAAGGAGCGTTGTTCTCTCGTTACTCTATATGTACATGCGTGATCGCGCTTTTCTAAACGAGTAACTTAATCCGATTTCCCAACCGAGACAATAAACCACCATACTTTGTGTATGTCCCTATATATCCATTATAAGTACATCTATATACGTATAGAAAAAAACGGAGAGACGTTAACCAAGGGCAGATGCTTGAACTGTGTTAAAAAGAGAGCGCGTGCCAGTGTCGGACGACTAAAAATACTCGAACGCCCCCATCAGCCACGCCCGCTATAAAGTCTCTCCTCGCGTACCTTAAATCCATGAAAGCGTCCTAACAGCCCCCTACTCTTAATCTTTATCCTATCGGTGTTTCTCGTAACGAGTGAGAGTCACTAATTCTGATAATTAGCGGCCGTGTCCGTCCGCGACCGCTGTTGATCACCGACTGTTAAAAAGAGGAAGAGAAACTACTTGGTTCGTGGACCTTCTTACGTGATTAGTGACTGAATAAAACTTATACGCTTCTGGGAATGTTTTCATTCTGTAGAAAATTTTTGCTTCGAGTCTTGCATATTATCGGTAATTACTTAGAGCTGTGGATAATTATTGGAGCAGGTAACGTTATTAAGAAATCGGAAGAAAGTTTTAGCGGAAGAGGAATTACGACTAACTATATGAAAATGGAGAGGAAGTTTCAGCGGAGCAGAAGTTTTGTGGAATTATTCGAATATTATTGAGAGATAGAAAGAAATTTAATAGATAACAATTAGAAGAGAACTTTAAAGGAACAAGATTTTTGAATAGTTTTACGAATAATCAAAGTTATCAACCAGTCATAAGAAAATTTAAATGTGGAAGAGCTTTAGGATAATTATTCCAACAACGAACATTCTTTAAAAATCGGAAGAACATTCGTGTGGAGAAAGATTTGTGAGTAATTGTTCGAATCATTAATATTATTCAAATATTAAAGTAAAACTGCAGTAAGGAAAGATTCTGGAGTAATTATCAAACGATCGATCTCTAAACCACTCTCGATTGGACCATTTTAACCAAATTTTATTGCGGTGCGTTTGATTCGTATACTCGTAGCGTAAAATAAAATATTACCATTTACTATAAAAACTCAAAATTTTAGCGAAAAGTATTATAAATTACATTTATATGGTATGTTTCCTTTATACCTCCAGTGAAACTATTATGTATTTTATAAAAAAAAGTTTGATCATTTGATTATTCTCTTTTATATATCGGTTATGCTCCGTATAATGTATTGCTTCTTATAAATTGGATTGATTATTTTCCCCAATGCATCCCCATTTCTGTATTTTACCGCGTATATGCTTATTCCCAGAAATAAAGTAAATCGTGTGCTTTGCTTTATTATTTTTTGGCAATTTTTATGTTTTTAATAACAATACCTTTTTTCAACGATGAATCGTTAATTCTTCATCGAATGAAAATTTTTCATAAAATTTATAACAGGAGCGTTTCTTCTACCTTCTTATACTCGTTATCGCTTGATTTTAATTACGCACTACGTAACGCACTTCTAAAAGTAAATTCCGCAGTCGGCTGTTTAAACACTAACAGAGAACATAAATTACTTAAAAATTCTCAATTGAGAAAGTAATCGCAATACCTCGTAATACTCCCAGAGTATTGAGTATGAGAGAGTATGAGAAAATAATCCTAGTAACTAAGTATCACTACTAACTAAGTTTCAGTTTCCTCTGCCAGAATCCCTTTGGATTCTCGTAACCCAGCAGTCGTGTCCCATAAAAAGCATTCTCGATCGAGGAAAAGCCGAAAGAACGAGACACGAGGAGACAAGCGCGTGCCAATGACACATTGTCTCCCTATTTTCCCCGTCCTCCACGTGCTACGTATCTCGTGGACGTCGGTTTACATATTTTTAACCACTTTTTTCAAATCCGGCACTCGTGTTCCCTCCAGCCAGCTTTTCGTTGCGGTTTTACTCTGTGTCTCTTTTACTCCACGTCGGCAACCTTGTCCTTCTTAGCGTGCAACGCGTGCTACGCGCGCTACACCCCAAAAATTGGATATTTCTGGTCGGAAAAAAGGGCGAAAAAAGCGCGGATTCGTTACACGCGGGAGGGTCGTTCCACGATGCGTGCAAACGTCGCTATGCACGCGGCCAAAAAATCTACGCGAGCAAGAAAGAAGTTGAATACAGAGGGTGAGAGGATAAAAGGAGGGAGAGAGAGAGAGAGAGAAAGTGAGTGAAGGATCGAAAGTTCGAAAAAGGGAAAACCACGCATCTGCGTATATACGTGGTCGGAGGAAACTGGCGAAGGGGATGGGAACTGTTTCCAAAAAAAGGTGAAAATTTAACGGGGGCTGGAGCACAGGAAGAGGAACGTAGGGAGAAGTGGCGGGGCCTTTTATTTTACGTTGGGCGCGCGCGGAACAATGAAGAGTATCTCGAATCCTTTCATCGATTGTGGAATCATCGATTGTGGAATCATCGATGGTCGTGTATGAAATTGCTATTGGGGTGTATCTTATTTGTCAATAATGTTATCTTTATTCTTTACCCAGGACTTGCTTGTAGAACTCAACTCATGTTCGTGAAACTTTACAAGTTGAAAGTTATAAGTATCAATAAATTCCTTCGTACGGCAATAATAAATCCGCTGGTAAAACAAATGTTTTTTAACAAGTAAATTTTGCAAATTCCAGATTATTGCTTCTAATGATTTCCGATTTATCAGTCTAAAATAAAATTCTGTTATTACTATACTGTACGATACACGATACGCGTTACCTTTGAGTTTAAACAAAACCTAAGCAGAAAATAATCTCTAGGAAACGCTAATTCTATTAATTTCCAAAATCACGATACGGTCTCGAGCAAATAGCAACCTTTGTCCATGTTTGAATGGAACGACGGGGATGAAGATTATTTCTAAAAGAACTGAAAATTTAACAGGCACCAGTGCACAGCAAGAGCAAAGGGAGAGCGTTCTTTTATTTTATACTGGACGCATGCGGGAACAACGAGGGAATATCTCGAACTCTTTCATCGATTGTGGAACTATCGGTGACCGCGTATAAAAACCACTATCCGTGATATATTCTTTCACGCTGGCAATCGAATCCTGCCACCATGAGACGTTGCCTCTTTTTGTCGTGGACCGACCTTCATTTAGACACTGGGTTAGTAAGGGAACTCTCAAAGGATTTTTTGGACCTATTTTTCGCTGTCAAGGTTAAAAAAAATTCTGTAGACTTTTTCTTCGGATTAATTATCCTTTGATGTAATTATCTTAATTGTTCCAACTAACTGATTTGGCAAGAAGTAATAGAGAGAAAGAGAGAGAGAGATTGTTCCAGTTTTTTGTTCTATTTTTTGTAAAGAATCTTTTAAATCGACAAGAGTTAAACTCGAGAACATTTAACGCGGAACTACTGTTAATCGAGATCGTTATTACCGTACAACGTTATTTACGTAGGCAATCAAGCATCGACGAGCAAACATCGACTTTATGTGTCATAAAATGTGAATTGCCGCCCCTTTACGAGAAACTGCATTTCTGTGTATGATGACATACATGTGTATTCGAATAAACGGTCATTGTGTTGGTTTCGATATGTTTGTCGATTCCGTGAACACGGAATCATTGTTATTTAATCACCGATGGAAACGAAACGTTTTTGATTAGTGAAATTTTTCAAGTCTCGAACTTTAGACTACCGGTGTTAAATTTCCTTATACGAAAGAAAAACTTTCTCTGTAAAAGAAGCAAAGTTCTACGAGTTAATTTCATAATTACAGTAGCATAGTTAGGTGTGCAAGAATTCTTAAAAATATAAAATTGTTAAATTTTAAGAACTGTTCTTAGATCACATTTATAATTTAAAACTTCTATCTTACCACAAAACTAATATTATTAATTACTATTTATTATTATTACTGATTATTTATTAAATTACTATGCACAAGGAAATAGTAGGTTATTAATAGAAATAGAAAATAGAAGAAGGTAAAAAAATAAAATTCCAATTGAAAGTAAACTAAAAGCTTGACGAAATATCGAACATTATTTTTTTGGAGGGAAATATGAATATCTGGCAATCATAAATAACGTGATAATTAGTTGTATAATAACTTATAGATTTTATCAATAAGATTACTTCGAAACTAACAGACCATTTTTTCAAAGTCGCTTCTCTGTCGTTAGTTTCCACTGGCCACAAATTTAACGACGTTCTTCGCACGTTCGAACGTGAACGAAACTTGTTAGATATCGAGATATCGTTGCACGAGCGGACAGGTAGAAAGGAAAAGGTGTGCGGAAGAATCTTCAGGTGCAGAGGTCGGAATCGGATCGACAAAGAATTAATTCTCCAGGACACGTGTGAAGAACATAATACAGGAACCGTATAATACATAAAAATCGAAAACCGGCTTTCGCTTCTATGTAGCATCAGGCAAATAACGACACAGGGTGCCGACTAACGACACTTCCCAACATAAAATAGCGTCTGTAACGCGTGATCGTTATCGTTTGACTTTAATCAGATTTTAACCAAAAATAAAATGTACAGATAAGTATTTTATATATGACGATCTTATGTATAACTTGGCAGCTGTGTTGTAATTAATTAGGTGTGTTGCAAGGATGCGAGTATTGGATGGAAACTGATCCAGATTTTAGCCAATGAAGGAACAGATTGATGCACGAATGGTTGTGTTGTGACAGCGGCACGAATTAACGCCCTTTCTTTGAATAAAGGGGTGAGCGCACGTGGCTGAACATGAGAGACCCTTCGAGGGATAGGGTTGTGCAAGGGTTGAATCACAGTGATGGCGGTGTGCCTTACAAAATGGTGGTACAGTCTTACGTAATCAATTTGTCCGTAAAATTATATTAAAATTATTTTTGTGAGTATTTTTAGTATGATTAGAATCATTATTATATTACTAGCATAATTTGTATTATGTAAATAGAAACGTAATGGATAATAGGAAGTACTTTTCAAAATTCTTATACTATCGAATTTATGTGATTCGTTAATGAGGTCGAGACGAATATTTCTTGAAGGAAGTTTTGAAATTTTTGTTTGAAACTAGAAAACAACCTAGTGAAAATTTTAATAAAATACGTAAGTCCATCGTATCGTACGATCCATTAATAAATTAAAAAAAAATTCTTCAAAAAACAATTCAAAATCTGTGAATTTGGAGCGTCATATCGACATTAACGTAGAAGAACTATGATACTAATTCGGTGTTAGTATTTTTACGCGATTAACAAATTAAAACGATTCATCGATAAATGTATAAGACTAAAATTATTGGAAAGAAGATTTCGAAGGTCCTGCTTGATATTCCGCGATAGTTTCTCCATTTCCTGCTTTCTACAACTTCCAGCTTTATGAACAATGGCGGAGTCAATCTACTTCTGGAAATGAATATTCCTAGAAGAACCGTGACTTGTTTCCTGTCACCGGGAATACCTATATCCGTTGGTGGGCCGCGGCATAAATTTCGAAACATTATAAATATCAACGCACGGACCTCGTAACTCACCGGAAATGTCACCTCCGCACAGGAAAGGTGCGAACCTGGCTGCTTAATAAGATCTCCGCCTGTTTAAGATGCTCTCAGTGACGCCGAATCTTTCGCGACATTCTTTTGTTTTACACGTGTTTCCGTTATAACGGTGCTCCACCAAGTCACGCAAAATTTACGACTTGCACTTAACGCTTACGACTTGTCCTTTGTTTTTCGATGAACTAAAATGATTTAAGAAACACATTGTTGTTAAAGATGGGTAGTTTTCTTTTTTCTGAAAGAAAGTTCAAATTCTTTGCATTTCTGTTTTATTTCCCACGTAATCGAACTTCAATTTAATTAAAATCTACGGTAGAATTCCATTTATTCGAACTCGATAGCTCGCCAATTTCCCCTCTACCCATTATTTCACGTAATAGGAGTTCACGTTCAGATAAATTTCGGTTCAATAAATGGAGTGCAGATAAACAGAGTTTTGCTGTGATCGAATACGTCTCTAAAAATGTCCAAGTTCGACATAGAGACCACGTGGCACATTCGTAATCTCACCAACTCCTACAGACGCAATCAATTCCACCTCCTAACGTCTCTTAACAATCATCTTCATAACCAACAAGCTCCAGGGACAACCTCTATCGTTGGTACGCCAGCTGTATCCCTCGTCCATCGACGCAACGAGTTTCACGAGTTGGCAATCTCGTTTCTTCCACCCTTCTTCGCTCATCTCTCACACATCGCGTCCATTCGCGTTCCAAGGCGATTTAATAGCAGAGTAGGGTACATTCGGTCAGTGGCAAAAGTAACGGCCGAGTGGACACCTTTTCTTCTTCAACCCTCTTTCTGTGAGATCGGACCAGGTTACGTGTAGGGCCTTTACGATCAGTTCGAACGTCCACCCTGTCGAGGTCAAGGGGTTGGCCAGCTGGCGTTGGACGGTTGTGCAATCTGCACGCAAACCCCTCCTTTCTCTGACCGTGGAGACAAGCTTAAAAGGGGACTACTGCAAAGAGACAGAGAGAGAGAGAGAGAGAGAGAGGGTGAGACTGTGATCGGGGGTTGGTTCGCGTTGCCGCTAACGTTGCTCATTGTCCAAGCTCAATGGCCGTCTGTCCACCGCCATTGTCGCTCGTGATTTCGACCAAGCTTGCGAGACATCGAGACTACCATCCCTCCAGATAAACTTATCGCCGAAAGCTGGTCGATATGCAGGATCGACGCGCGTCGAATCTGCATACAGTCACTGATGATCGTGATTTATGTGGGAGCATTGGTGTCTTGATGCTTGTGATTTCACTCGATGATATTATCTGTTGCATCGTGAACTATGTACATACGTGTGAATAAGCTACCGTGCATTGAACGTGGATAATCGCTTTGGTTAATTGTTTAGATGATATATGGCGATACGTATTAGACATTGGCGGGATGGAAATGTTATTGGTAGCTTTGAGTGATTATTGCCTTTATCGGAACAACGAGAGGCAAGAGGATTCAGGATGATTTTAGATTAAATTTGAATGGGCGAATGAATTATTTTGATTACTTACGTTCGTAGGCATAGATGTTGTTTAGTGTCGAAATTTACGTTGGTATTTGGCAATACATTCGTACATATCTACGTTTATAGAGGATACACGCGATGTTTTCTATTTAATTGGTATAATTTTATTTCTTGAAGAAATGAAATAATTTTGTATAACGTAGATGATTAAAATAAATCTCCGCGGTATGATAATTGGCAAAACAGTCGCATTTTCGGTTATACGAAGTTGAGTAACAAATAAAACAGCAATGGCGATCGTTTACGAGATCCAGCGGAATGAGTCAGGGCAGCTGTACGCTCTTCTATGTTCTAAAGTTTTAGCATTAGATATCTTCCCACTTCTGTATTCCACGGCCTTCCCTTGCCTACGTTCGAAGCAACTGTTCTGCTTATCTGTGTCTGGCGGAAACAACTTTTCCGCCACGAGGCACGACCATTTCGTTTCCCTACTTTCCTTTTTTTCTCCCGTTTACGCTGTAAGAAAGCGCTTTTATCGTTTTCAAAGACTTAATGTGCGGCTTTTTGAACAATCCAATTCTAAATATTCCTCTTTATGCGCGAAGTTCGAAATAAAACTGGAAAAACTTTCAGCCGAGCCGCGCATGGATAAAAGTAACGATTTATTGACTTATCTTGCTGCAAACAATGTCTTTTACGTATAAAGCAAGACATTTGATGTTGCAACTTAAAAATTTGTTCTCTATGTTTAATAATATTGAGAGAACAGATATTAGAATTAATACGCTTAGCAACAATTAACAATAAACGAGTAAACATTTCACGAGTTATAGAAGCCCGGCAAATTCAAGAACATGTCGCACAAACCGAATAAACGAAACTGAATGAAAAATACAATAACAATCGTTGTTCCAATTTTTTAACGGCGATGATACTACTATTAAATTCCACAATAATATCCCATTGTAACTTGTATCTTATCAACACACGAATGTCTATTCCAACGGAACGCTGTTTACCAAAAAATGAAATTTACTTAATCATAAGGAACATACTTCCAGTAGCAGGTATTTTGCTACGTACAATTACGCGTTTCTCGCTCTTTCTCCCTCTCTTCTAACTCGATTTTTTTATGTGGGCCACGTAGCGGACCCCTTTTGAGGCTACCTGAACGCGTGCGTGGCACGTTTCTTCTTTGGATTTTTCCCTTTTTTTTAACCGCTACCTGGATCACCTCTCCTGGCCGCAGATGAATTAATATGTCGTGTAATGGATTAAACCCAGGACCTACCCTACGTTTTTCACGCAACCCTCTCTCCACTATCGTCACTGTGGATGCGTTTATACCTGCTTCTCTCACAGTGGGACGCTAGGACACTTATGGTAGTCGACACCATACGAAAAGCAGCAAGATCTCGCTTTTCAAAAAACCTATCCGTAAACCTAATTTAACCTATTCGTTCAGAATCGATAGGGTTGTACCCCCGTCGACCCTTTCATAGCTCTTTTCTTTCCTCCTTTTTATCTTCTCTTTATTTATCTTTTTTCGTAAGGGCTGCTCACACCCCGAGAAAAACGCGTAATTGGAAAGCGATATATCCTTCCACTCGATAAAAATCGATGCTTTATGAAGTGGGCCGAAATCGTGGCCCCGAAAAAGTATTTGGTGGAACGAGACATACTGACAGGTTGGAAACCAGCTATAAAAAGTCGGGTATTTACGACACGTCGTCAAGTAACGACGAAATAAAGAGCTACACGATGAAGTCGGTTTATTAACGCGTTTAGTGCGATGCTTCTGTCGATTACCAGAGATATATTGAGTTTAATTAAAGTAATGGATTTGTTGAGATGGGTTTGGTTGATTTTAAGAATAATTAGATTGCTAGGAAATTCCTTGGAATATAGTAATTTGACATATTATTGTCTAAGTTTCTTTATGTTAGGGATTATTATATAGAGATCATTATAAAGATTATTTTTTATATTGAAAACTCCTGTACTTATTAATTATTTGCTAATTTGGTTAATAACTGTTAAGCTAGCAATGTTACCCTGAGACTAAAAGAACGCCGAAGCCGACGTCGCACGTGTTCCAGCTTATGGTCTGTCATCGACGCATTCTTTTGTCTATGCGCTATCAATGACCTCAACGTTTGAGAAAACCGAGAACCAAATGTAGAGTTTTCTTAGAAGTAGCAATCACTTCAACAATAACCACAAATAAACCATTTGGTGGATAAACGGATTAAGCATTACGATCCGCCTATAGATATAAGACACAACTTCGCACAGTGAAATTGTCCATAGATACATAAACCTGTCCACTAATAATAAATTTTCAAAATACCATACAATTACTCTCTTTCATACTTCCGTTTAAATTCTTCTTAGACATAAACATAAATATTACACGAATTTTCATACAAATATTAGATAGTGGATATTTACCATAGTACTTTAAAGAAATAAACCCCATGGCCAGAATATCGGTTCCGAAAATCCTTTTATTATTATATTTGTTATTATTATTATAAATTATATTTTGACATTGAGAAATTACTATTTAATAAGTACGATTAACAGTTATGAAACTTTTTGTGGTGGACAAGGTACCGTTATCTATCTACGTTAAAATTAGCTTATGGTTATTAGCGAAAGAGTCCTAAACCCTCTGTCACTTACGGTATAACCCTCTCGATTTCTCTTTCGATAGATGTGTGTGCAGGGCACCTGTTACTGGTACACGGTTACGCACATTGGTGCAGATTATGGGGTCACAAGCGTTCAGACAGAGGGTTCGAAATGGTGAGAGATCCAAAGTATTTGGGACATTGGTAACCCTTTTTCCCCCTTTCGTTCTATCCTTTTCGCTATTTTTGTCCTTCCTTTTCCCATTTTTTGGGCCGTAACCCTTCTCTATTTTCTATCCTTCTCTTTTTATCTTTTTTCATTCTCCGGGCCCTTGTCTCGTGGTGAGGCAGGTATACGACGCGCACACTAGCACCTTGTACTGTGACGAGGTCGCACAATGCGAGGTAACCCTTTACTCAAGTTTAGTATTGTGTCGCTAATCGTTATTCCACCTCGAAAGGGGGAAAAAGCAAACTAGATGGAACAGGTTAGGATCTTTGGGTTCTAACCCCTTTCATAATGTTTGCTCGTAACCGAGAAAATTCTTCTTTTTATGGGATCCCTATTTTTTCCGATTCCTTTTTTTTTCTTTCTTTCTTTTCGCAGTCTATTTTCACGATCGGTTAAACTCCCGATGGGTTACCTGTACATTCCGTGATTTCTAGTCCGTGAAGGAGGGTCGTAGGTAAGATCGTGTACGGTGAGATTTGGAGCAACGTTGAGTGCGGCTTTGAGTAGCGAACGGATAATTGGTTAGTGATTTTGATGTAAGTTATATTTGAATTATCGTATTATTGCATAATTATTTCTAATTACTTGTCAGTTGCAATCATCATTGACTATTTTGTGTTAAATATTTGTTTCTATAAGCGTTACATACCTGTTTCTAATTATCTGTAGCACGATATGATCGCGTCTTGATTATTTTAACGATACTTTAGTTTTATCGCGCGTTAGTTTTACGTTACAGAGAAAACGTCGAGTTTTTGGTGAATAGAAATACCGGAGAAAGAAAGAGATAGCCTCGAAAATATCACAAATAAGTAAACTGACCGAAACCGTTCCAATCCATTCTACATCGTACAACACCCTAAAACTCAGCGTATCATCCACGATCAGAAACCAGACATAATCTCTAGCCCTCTGATCAATAGAATCGTTCTCAACGATAAATCGAAATTCTCCTCTAGCAATCTTTCCTCTTCTCATGTTCAATCTTCTTAAGACGTCAAATCTCGAAGCTCGCAATTTTCAAGAAATCACATTCGATACACACAACAATGAAGATTCGAACGTGGCGTGCGGTCAGCCTGGGAAAACACAGCAGAGAAGGATCAGCCGTGGTTTTAGAAAACTCAAGCGCCGGCTAAAAGCCAATAATTATCGGTGCACGCGATGATCGTTGCGGCATCGAGCGGAAGTAGGTGGCGTTTAAACGATGTCCGCACGAAAAGGGGATGAAAGGCCGCGGCGGCAATCGGAATCATGCGTTCAACGTGAAATACACGTGGACTGGTGAATTAGTCGGTACCGATAATGAGAGGTCGCTCGTCTGTGTTCCTCCTCCAACGTCCAGCACGGATATTAGGGCTAAAATGGCAGATAAGGAAAAAGAAAGGGACAAGAAGAGTCGAAAGAGAGACGAAGAGTTAGAGGGAAACGCAAGAAGGAAAGGGAAAATCATGGAGATGAAAGAAATCGTAAGTCCTCCCGTAGGAGAAATCGGGAAAGCTGGTTTGCGGTGAATAACGTTCCTGGAAAACCGTTCTTTGAAAAGTTTTGACATCACCGGTGGTCTCGAATCGATGACGTGACCTGTCGGCATTACGCGTGGCTGCGTTTATTCGCGGCAAATCCATACACGCTGCTGCAAACGGATTTAATTCGTTTGCGAGTTAAACGCTGTATAATAGGATTTCTCGGATATTTTTGAACAACGTTTTTGATTAGGAAAGTGAAACATTTGGAAGTTTGGAAATATCGAAATCCGAGCGTTTAAATATTTGAAAATTGGTATTCCGTGAATAAGAAAGTTTCAAAATGTGTACATTTGCAAGCTTGAAAATGCGAAGATTTGGAAGTTTGATGGTTTAAAAATGCGGTAATTTTAAGGAAAGTTTCAAAATATATACATTTGTAAGTTTGAAAATTTTTTTTGGAAGTTCGAAAATTTGAAAATTTGGTTGTTTGAACGTCTGAAATTAAAACTTCCACGAATAATAACGCAACTTTAACTTCTAATAGACAGACTTAATTTGATAATAATTACGAACTTCGACGATTCAAGTTTAGCTTTTAAAAAATAATTATCCGTAATGAATATCAAAAGATCCTACGTTCTTTTTTCAAACCTCACTTAATATCGATCGTATCAATGACATTTAACCACAGCCGCCATAAATACGCTATCCGATATTCGCGTTTCTCTGTAATTAGCGAAAGGTCACTTACCGACTGTCCCCTTTGATCCATGTCGCGGAATATATAAAAAAAGAAGAAAAAGGAAACGGGAGAAAGCTAGAAAGCTGGAGGTAAGAGAATGGCGTGATCGTTAAGGAACATCGACGCCAGGGGCCCATAAAGTGGGGGAGAAGGTTGGAGTCAAGCTGAAACTCGGGAATGGAAAAAACCGCACAAGTGTCGAAAAGCTCCTTCCAGCTCGCGTAATCTCGTTCGGGAAGCTTTCTAACTTCAAAGTCTTACACGTAAGCCTGGACTGGCCAGCAAGAAACGACTTGGCGCAAATAAAACTACCTATACTTCGTTGAACTGCTTCTCGACGCGGTTTCAGCTTCCAGGTTCAGCCTCAAATTGAATTACAACGACTGCTTCTTTGCTTCATCGCTGAATAATTTCTACGACGTTCTCGAGGAATGCCATTTTTCACACGACGAATTGTTTGAGATACGAAAAACAGATTTTAAATGCAAATGATCGGTTCTTTTGTAAAAGATGAAATATTTTATTATCGCTACTTGCTACCTTCTAAGATTATATCTAAATCCTGAGATTTCTATAATCAGAAACAGGGAGACGTCTTGTAAAATCGAGCGAACAAGACAAACCGTGTTCAAATATCTTCAAATTCAATTTCCTCAAAAAACGTGAGTTTATACGACAGAATTTTATTCTTATATTTTCGATTAACTTTTACACGAAGAATCATCTCCTTTCTAGTAGTTTCATATTTTCTCGAACGCTCTATATATATCAAATATATTAATCAACAACAATACCACACGCACGAAGAAAATATCCGTAGAAATAACTTTCTACTACGATAAATCTTCCAACGATTTAATCCTACAAACTGACCTACGACACAAGTATAAATCCACGATCTTTGCCTCGCACGCGGTACTTTGTTCACGAGAAAATGGAAGTAGCGTTCACGGCGATCTTAAAGTTAATTAATCTTCTAAGCGCTGCGTTTCCAGCCCGCGGAAACGGTTTGACGAGTTTCCTTTAAGCAAACCGCCGGCCAAAAAACCAATTAATCTTCTCAGTTCTCGGAATCACGGAAGAAAACACCGGCGTAAAATTAGCTAACACCATCGGGGCGTTGTTCGATCCTTTCGAACGTGATGCTGCAACTATACCACGAACGTTACCAGAAGCAAAGAGGAAATACCGCGTATCCCAATGGGCTAACCAAACTTCACGCGCGTCTAACTGTTCTTCGGAACATCGAAATGCACACTCATAGACCCCGAAACTTTTGCATCAAGTAACAAATCGGTTTACCCGTAGAGCGTCCTCCCATTTCAAAGTATCTTTCGCTTCACGGTTGTTTTAACGGTACGATCGTTTTATTTCTTCTCTTCTTGTTCTTCTTCGTTTTGCATTGTAATTGGTGAAATGGAAACATCTGCTGTGCATAAGGATCGAAATATTCTTTCCTTTCTCTGCTGAAACGATCATATAATAGGAAGATTGGGAACATTTAGACAATCGCAAATTTATTTGCTTTATATCGTGTAATAACAGAATAATACTCGATTTATACGTTGTATTCTTCGTATCTTTGATTTAAGATTGTTCATATCCAACGAGAGAAAATCAAAAAATATTCGTTATCCTTTTTTACCATCTTAGTCAGGGGGTTACAATCGGGCAAAATTGACGAACATACACTTGTCACGTTCTTCCCGTATACTCTTCGATTACGATCTTCCACCTCTCATTTATCATGAACTATTCACCACGACCACTAACTCCCCATATTCTCTAGTCTTCCATTCCAATCTCACGTATCCTACCCTAATATCCTACACCTTCCTCCTCAGCCATCCCAAGACCCATATTTACTTACAAGAAGCGATAAATATTGGAAGGGAGCCTGCCATCCTCGAGCTATCGACACGAACCGAAGATCAAAGGGGAAATCGTCGCTTGTCGAGGGCAAAAGTTTTTAGCGCGTCAGGTCGCCAAGCAGGGATTAATTCCGTCAGATCCCAGGGAAGAAACATGGCGCGACAGAGAGGAAGAGGTCTAGCGGCCGTTGAAACGCCATTATTCCCTCGGTGCTTTATCCGTTCCACCGAGAAACAAAAGTTGTTCACGATACCGTGGGCTATCGATCTTTTCGCCCTTTCGCGACGGTCCCTCGCGGGGAATAATGCAGCGCAGAGATATACCTTGATCCGAAAATATCCACCGGTCACGATCCACGGCGAGCCTTCCAACTTTCGTATCACGGGGGTCAGGAAACTTTTGACCCTTCTCTCTGTCGCGTTTTCTTTCCCTTTCTTTTCCTCTACACACGTTCGTTCGAACGTTTCTTCCCTTTTTCGGGCGGCAACTTTGAAAAAGTTGGAAGAAACCGACGATGGACTCGTCGACGGTTACGAGAGCATCAAATATTCTATGAATTCAGAGGCGGCTTTGTACACTACTCGCCCGGGCAAACCAGAAAATTTCCGTATTAAATTTTTACCGTCAACTTTCCAACGCCTTGTCTCCTCACCGCGAACGAGTCTCAACTTCTGAACGATCGTCCCTCCGGTTTTACGAATACTTTTAATACGGTGTCGAGTAACTGGTATGTTTGAGTAAGTGGTCGAGTAAGATTGCCGAATGATTTTCGTTTAAATTTTCCATCTAGAATCAATCTTAAAACGGAAACATCGTTTCCATCATTTTTCCTAATTGGTGCTCTACGTAAAGTAATATTAAAGCAATCAAAATACTCGTGTAAAATTAAGTATAATTTCAGAAATCAACCTATACAGCGTCGAACGAACGAATTCGCCGTAAGACAATTATGTTATCAAAGAACAATGCAACGTTACGGACGAACGCGCACAATAAAGTGACAAAGGGAAGGAGAGAGTGAAAGAGAGGGAAAATGAGAGAAAAGGAAAATCGTAGCATCGAACGCAGCCATAATTCCAGAAAATGAAGCGAACCTCGTCCTAGGCACATCCCACACGCTGCCATGGTGTTACGTCCCCCTTCTACGATCTCCCCATCGTCCATGCAGCTAACCCCCTCGTCAGACGGGATGTGCACGATGCAACTGACCAATAACTTACCCCTCGTGCCTGTGCCTACGCGATCGATAGCCACAGTATCCAATACGACCATCTTCGTTCGCTTTTTCCACACTTGGCCTGTTTCTCTGGCCACGACACACACATACACATACACTGCTTTTGCACGAAACTCATGGCCAGCAAATGATACGTTCTCGAGGAAAGTTTCACTGGTATCGAGAGACAGATTGGTGGTCACGATATCGAGCACGCTTGTCTAATATTAACGACAGCGACAGTGGTTAGACTTCGATTTTACAACACGAAAAAAAAAAGATGTGCGTTCTGCAAGGCTGAATATTTTTCTGTTCCTTTTGTTGAATTTCTGTTGTATTTCCATTGATCTGGTTAATTAAAATATTTTTGAAGAATCTTCTCGCAGGAATTACTAAATGTAACTATGACTTTCTGTTGGTAAACTGCACTTTTTTCTTTATTTTATGGGATATTTTTATAGAATGGATTTTTAATGAATTTGATGGATCGAATATTTATTATTAAATATCGGATAAGATATTTTTCGAGAAACATTATTAATCGAGTGTAGTTGTATGACATTTTTGTGTTTGGCGAGGTGATGGTTTGCTATGAGACATTTTTTGAAAAGAACAATCTTGTACGTAAAGATTTCGTGATAAACATAAGCTACAGTGTAAGGATCTCCACGATACATTGGTGCCGTTTCTATGGCGCCCAATGTTAATTACATCTGAATTGCTTATGTGCTATCGTCAGCAAGGTTCGACGAAGACTCGAAATCGGGTGGTTGGTTTTAATAAGAAACCTCCAGCGGTTATCTCGAGGAGGAGCCAGCTGAAAGTGCAACGACGCAAAATGAACATCTTTTTAAAACCGCGAGTCTATTTCTCCTCTTTTTCTTCGCTTTGAATCATTTCCTTGGGTTAATTGAAAAACTTTCGCAGGCCGTCTGGAAAAATCGTACGATACAAGAGAATCTGTCATTCCTGGTATCTATACTCATACAATAAAAAGTCCTAAGGTGCAGGAAATTAATTGAAATTAAAATTTTATTCAAATCTGTACTTATCTACGACGATGAAAAGAAACTTTTTACAAACTTTTGAATGACTTCAAAAAGATCACAGTAAATTATATTCATTGACTAAAACCATAACGTGCAAATACTACTGTAAAGATAAACAAAACGAATCCCATCGATCTAAACGATAAAATCCCTAATATGTGTAATCACAGAAATGATGAAAAGAACAAAGTCACACAATTCTTAGAAAGGAATAAAATGTAAAGAAAAGAACAATACCGAGAGAAGAACGTCTTGTGTTATCAGCGTCAAAGAGGGAATCTCTTTCAGGCGACATAAGCGAGGCATTTTGCTCGTCGGCCATAAATTGTCAAGAATTCTTCAACATCATCTTCCCGACGTTCCCGGAATCGTCGCGCAAGGGTGGCAGATAGGCCGTTAATCAGCGGCAAGCAGGCACTGATTCAGGAATTTTTAATGGCTGATCCCCTCAACGCATTCCATAGAAGGAAAACGGCGTCGATTAATTTAGCAGCGGCGACGTTTTGCAAAAAGAGGCGAACCCCGGTCCGGGAGACAATGGACGAAAGATCTCGAAAGTTACAAAAGGGAGGATCCGGACAAAGGGTGCGAGAACGGTGGAACAAAGAGTAGATAACAGACCCTGGCAAAAACACCGTCAGCGTAGGGAAAGAGATGGACCCCTTGCCTATCCGCAGCATCCTTGGCCAAAGCGGTCGTCTCTGGTGAGAAAAATTGGCCCACTAACCGGTAACCTACGTTTTCTTCGTACCGCGATATTTTAGGGGATGTTACGCGGTCAAAGAACGATGTTTCACGTACATCGCGGTTTTGGTAAAATATTCTCGTCATCTTTTTGCGTCGAAGCTACTTTGTGGATGTAGAAACAAAAAGCGTGGAAAGGGAAAGGACTAGTAGCGTATATTTTGGTCATTTTAGTGTATTGTGTGTCAGCTCTTGTTTATGTAGAATCTATTCTAGACGAAAGAGAAAATGACGAAAGAGATTCGCGTACAGAAATTTCGTTCGAGACTTATATTTCGACGTATAAACAGATTTATTTTACGTTAGAAACTGTTATCAACGAGCGAGGTGACGAACTTGTCTCTGTACTTGACACGCATTTCGTGGCTCTCGCTTTTACCCAATTGCAGTTTAAACTCATCATTTACCGGCGATTTATTTCAAGCTAAATAATTAGGTAGAAAATCGTACGTGAATTATGACGTTCAATAAAATTACAAGGTCTCGTTCGTATAAATTTATTCATTTTGAATAGATATCTTCATTTATTTTGGATTAGATAGAAAATTGTATGTGAATTATGACGCTGAAAACATAATCGCAGGACTTTATCCGCACGAATTTACTTTCTTTTTCTCTCTTTCTCTATTCAATAACTTGCCTCCGTGCATCAAAACCCTATTAAATAAACACTCCTATTAAATAAACAGTGCTCGATATATCCTACCAAATTACCCAGAAACACGAGCGCTGGTTGTTTTAAACGGCGAGCCATTTACTCTCTCAAATTCGTTCGTAATGTACACCGATTCTCATCCAGCGGACAAACTCTACAGAAATTAATTGCAAACGGGCAGATTAAACGCGTGTCAACACGAAAGAAATCCAACTAAAAAGAGAGGAAAAAAGAAGAAGGAAATTTCTCTGGGTAACGAAGAAGGACGAAGAAGAGGAAACCCCGGTGTTGGGGTGGAAAAATCCCTTCTTCTAGTTCGTCTTCTTCGTCTTGAACGTTACTGAGAAGGCACATGCCGTAATGAAAACATGAATACTTGAAGGCCACCCACCACCCATAATTATATCTTCGCCCTCGGGTTAGGCTCGATCCACGATCTTCAGGGTCGAGAATGGTGAGACAGAGGGACAAGGGAGAGAAAGAATCGAGGGGGTGGACAGGGGTGCCATTTCTGTCCCCTAAATAATTAATTCCGGCAGTGCCGCCAGCTTAAACGCGTTGGGGAGGAAAAACTTCGATGCCAGAAACGTGTCTAGAGATCCTCCTCCATTTCCAACGACCTCTACGCTGCTCAACGCTCCTCTAATCGATGGTCGTAGAACATTATCGAGCTATATTTCAACGCTAGTGAGTTCGTTGCACAGAATTATAGACAATTTGTTTCAATATTGCTACTGATATTGATCGTATAAATTCTTCTTATCGTCGTTAGTAGATTGACAGTCTTTACGCGAATTTATATTTTTATGAAAATTTCTTATTAAAGAAATATGAAATTAAATTAAATGTAAAAACACGAATAAGTGAACGTAACATTCTAACGAACATAATAAGGCGAATAAAGAAAGGGGATCGGAAAATTGTTGCGGGATGAAAATCGCTAATCTCAGTTTCGCTGGCTCGAACAATTCGACATGAAATTTCGCACCAGATATCTGCCTCTTGGAAAATAAGACGGAGGATTAATGGGCGCGGCATTAGGGTGTAATTTTATGGGGATTATTTTAAAGGCTTTCTCGGATCCAGTGGCTCAGCCGCGATTATCTAGACATCATTAATCATGTGCCCCGGTTTAAACTTTGCAGCGCCGTATACCGAAAACTTTTAAAGCACCATTTACTCGATCTCTGTAAGTTCGCTCGCTTATGGAGCTTCCCGGGCGTTTTCGCGGCAGAGACGACAACCAACATCCCTTTGATGAAATACGAAGATTAGCATAATCAAACCAAACCGCGATATTTATCTATATTTTCAATAGTTTTTCAAATTACTTCACTCATAGATATGATCGTACTTGAACGAAATTGTAACTGTTACGCAACACGCATTGCGTAATAAAATTGCTATACACTTCGACATTAAGGTTTCTATCTTTGGATACGTAAAGCCTCTATTTTTATATATTTCGATTATTAAATTTGCAAACGAAATTTCGAATAAAATACAAACTGACTTTGAGCTCTAAAAATTTGAAGGAAATAAGTTTCGAGGGAAACTTTGAGATATCGTTGAAGGAGAACTAATTTTCCACAGTCTGATAATTATAGAAAAAGAGAATCGTTTGCTACGAATGTAGTAGATCTTCGTTTTCCTAAAATTTTTTAGTAGATGAACACTTTGGAAGATCGAAATGTTGAACTGTTTAATGGGTTACCATTAAAAGAGTTAATCGCGGCAGAAACTAAAATGAAAGGCGCCGCTGCAGCAGGTGAAAGGGGTGAAACGTGCACGCCCCTTTCCCTTTTTTTAGCCAATCCGGCGGCAAAAACTCGTCTGGCATGCATAATTACATCGAAAAAGAAGCTCGACAGATGCTGCAAAGGGTTGGAAAGCGCTGCCGAAGTTGGGATCCACGCATTCAGGAAGGGTTAACTGAATCGAGGCGCTTTGATTGGTCGAGCAAGGTAGGGTGGACAAGAGAGCACGAGCAAAGGGTTCGCTTGAGTCGACGTTGCTTATCGGCCATCTTAAAATCGATTACTCTATCTACAGTGCTTTATAGATGTTTCCCTACGAAACAACCTTTCTAATGCAGAATATCAGTTTTCTTCATTTTTTTTTTCATTAGAATTTGTTTTAATAGAAAGTTCTTTTTATCTTTAAATATACATAAAAATCTTACAAATATTCGTAAAATTAGTAACGATCTTCTCTTCTCTATTTCAAATTTGATAATCTGCTTGATTTATAAAAATCAATTTTGATGTTATCAATGTAGCATAAAGTGAAGTATAAAGATACGAAAAGAAGAAGAAGAAAGCTACTAACATTTATTGATCGGAATTATTAATCAATCATAACGAAGTACGCGGTCTTTTATATATGTAACGTGATTATCATTATGCCACTCATTGATCATATGATTGATCGAGATCTTCTGCAAAATCATATGTCTAATATCCAACACTTTTCGTTCAATATAAAGACAGAGGTTCATTTGTTTAGAGATACGTACAATTAAATTCAAAAATTATTATTAACAAACAACAATAAAAAGCCAATAACAAAGATATTTTAATAAAAATAATAATGACAATCAGAATTTCGATCTCGATCTACAAAATCGTTTCACAAAACAGTCACAAACATGAATTATTAATGACCGAAATGGGCAAGACGTTATTCAAGACATAATATCCATTCAATTCCAAGTTGAAAAATGAGGAGATTCTTGTCTTGAAGTTCTTATCAGAACACGTTGCAACCTCTTGTAAACTCGAACGCAACCAGCGTGCATCGTTTTATTCGCCGCACGAGTCTCTCCACAGAGTCGTTAATATTTGTTTCTTGATTCGCGCCTAAGCAGGTGTTGGCCACAAGGGCTGCATTGTGTTGGATTTAGAATCGCCCACGCACGTAGAATCTACGATCTACGATCTAACCAGAGGCGATTCGTGCTTCCGCATCCTGTTCCCGGCTTGGTATAATTTTACGTAATGCCAGGACGCGTTGCAGGATCCTTTGTGACGAGTCGCGTTTCTGAATCGCGTGTCGACAGCGGATCGTGATGTCTGTATTTGGCAAATTGACAGCTGTCGTTCTTTGACTTCTTTCTTTAACGACAGAGTTCACGTATCGCGCTGAATATTTCATTCGGTCGAGAATAAAATGTGTATATTGATATTTTTGAGGAATCGCGTGACGGTATTACGGATTGTTAATGGCATTGTATTTACTAAGCTACGGATTTCGCGCGGTTATGGGAAATTGAAATGTGTAAACATATATAAAATGCACATGATATGCAGAAGTACATAAAATATTCCAAGTTTTCGTTATAATTTGGTAGATGAAATAACTTGAATATCTGTTAGCACCTTTAAGCACATTTGTCCCTTCCAATCCCAACTTTATCAAGATCTTCTTTCGCATGTTCTTCAGGTCTAACGCGGATATTTCAATATTCTGTTCTCGAGAAATTACCTTCTTACGATTAGCATTCGAATAAACGATCAGTCGCAAACAATCAAAGCATAATTAAATATAGTACAAGTAAATAAATAATATCTGCGTGTCTAAAAATACAAAATAATAGCAAACGTACCTATACCCAGACGTTTAATCCCAAAGACGAAAGTTAAACCTGGTCAAAAAACGAGAAAATAGAAAAAAGTGCTTTTCGATTCGAAGGAATTGCTCGAGTCACCGAATCGAACGTTCCACTTATTTCTCTTTCTCTCTCTCTCTATCTTTCTCTCTTGAGACCTTTCTGTAACAATGAAGTGTATTCGCGGCACGTGTTCAGACCGTGGCAATACAGGAAAAAACGAGTAAAAAAAACCATCACAAAGCTCCATCCCCGATACTGTCAAATTTATATCCGATCTGAAGATTCGAAAATCCGCCGATCAGCCAGATGCCGGCATGCTTCAACGATCAAACTTAATAATATTTATGCAACGCGTGAGCAATGTATTCCTTCCATCCTTCTGGATATTTCGGTTCTTTTTGTGATGTTACATTTTTTTCCTTTTTCTTTGTGGGGGCGACGGCTTCATGGATTTAAGACGCGGTCGAAGTGGGATACAAAGTAAAACGCAAAATAAAGGATACAGGATGAGTAACGATATTTAGAAGTCTGTTTAACGTCATGAATTTCTTAGAATTATTCGAAAGCAGCTTATATTCTATATTTTATATTTTATTTTTTATTATTCCCAATATGCTTCTTTCAATCATTTCCTTTTACTATACTATCGATTAGCTTTACTTTTTCAAACGACCATTCGTCTCCTTCAACAGTGACTTCATGTAATTTCTGCAAACTTTCGTGTCTTACGATTATTCCACTTTTCATTACTAAGAAAATTTGGTAGAAACAAAAATATATGTGCGTAATACGATAATTCGATGAATAGAACGAATGGGTTCCAACATTGCAACAAAGCTACCAACATGGATTAAACTAACTCAAACCACGTTTGATAGAATCATCGTAAGTCTATTGAACGGTAATCCATACCGTTTTCATCATCAGAAACAATCCCTTTCGAAAATCCAACGAAAGATCATCAGATAAGATTATAGAAGACCCGGTAAGTTTCTTGGAAGTTGGTCTGCCCAAAAAATCAGCCAGTTCGACGAGATCCATACGGCCACTCGACTTCTTCCTGATGGGAAAGTAGCATGGTCCGGCTCGTTTGAAGTTCATCCTGTCTCCAGAAAACCCATCTTATCCCATCCTGTCCTATCCTGTCCCATTCGTGAAAACAGAGAGTGTTCACGCGACATAAGCGCCGTCTTACTACGTACATAGTCGAAGTAGAGGAAGGAGAAGGAAGAGAGGAAGAAGAAAAAGAACAAACCCATATAAGAAAGAAGAGGATAAAGAGAAGGAGCCGATAACCGGTGGCGTGCACAGAACCAGCGGCTTTCTGCTTCCGAGAGCACGAACGCAATAAAATGATCCATCGGCACGAGTATACGGCCACGGGATCCTGGAGGAGGGAAAGAAACGTCGACAGCCTGTTGCTGGTCGCGTGGATCGTCGGGTGCGCGCGTGTGTGCACCGGCTGCACGACAGAAACGACTCGGAGGATGAGTCGGTGAATGGGAAGGGCCGACAACGTGTAGCTGCTTAGAGGATCCAACGTTTGAGGAACGCCGTCCCTCTCACCATGTATATTGTTCTTCTCTGTCGTTCGAAAAGAAACGTGTTTCATGTTTTATCTGGTAGCCCCTACACGATCGAATTTCAGCTCCGAACTGACGATGCGGAAACCAAGACTCGTCGCTCGCGTGTATGCTGATATGTGTCTGTTAACGTCTATGACGAATATTGGCCGATTTGTTGCCAGTTTTTGAGAATCGAAGTCGATTTGTCGGTTCAAGGGAGGTTAAAGAACCGAAGAACTTTTTAAACTTGTCATTGGAACTGACAGATAAATCATCATCGATTCCATTAAATTCGCAATAAAATGTATCAACCGTTATGAATTTTCCAAATAATCAAATATCTCGGAACTCGTCTCCTCTTTAAGACAATTTCACTTTGAACAATTTTTATCTCCGCTGCGATGTTTGGACGTTCACGCGTTAATCCTGTACTCGTTTCAACAAACGTAAAGATTCGCGATATTTGAAAGAAGATCTCGATCAGAAAATGTTATGTCAGTGACAATTCTTCTATATTTTCCTCAAACTTATGAAATCTTTTAACTGTTTGAACAGCTAGTAATTGAAAAATCAAAATACCACAAAGTCTCAGTTGCGAACATATCATGGTTCTATTATGCGTTGCACGAACAATTTCTTTCAATCGACCTGCCATTTCCCTTTCAACGATGCTTAAGGTAAAGTAAGTGGCCATGCACTCAGTGGAAGTTACTTTTATTTATAAACGCCGAAAGAGCTATGCCTAGTGAACTTGGCTTTTGGTTTTCTTCCACTTGGTACCTTTGATGCTTAACAGTTTTCTCGCATGGGCACACCTCAAGAGGCGCCTCTTCTCGCGACGATGATGAAGAGAAAGGGAAAGAAGAGGCAACCGACTCTCGCAGCTGCACAATCGTCGCCCACAGTGCAAGGCTCATTTAACTTCGCAAATACACAACTCTTTAGCGTTGTGTCGCGTTAAACGTCATCCTGCCAGCCTAACTAATGGACACTGACAAATGTTGGTCTCGGAGGATTCCAGGGCTTGGTCCTCCACACCTTCGCATTCTACTTTTGTACCTCGAGGCGCTGTCGTTGCTTCTGTCAGCGTTATTCTCGTCGAGTAGACTCTCTGCGTGGTTTTTATAGCGTCTAAAGAATGGTTTCGAGAGGGTTTTGTAATGGATGTTTTGCCCTAGAAAAATGATTTTGACAATGATATTCATTTTTCATCAATCGAAGAGGATCTCACGAATGTTTTGCAGATTAGACTTGAAGATCTCGACTGCTTAAAGTTTCATAACTAAAGCTGATCGAAGTTGAATCGAATAGAATAAATGGAAAAAACATTTTTTCCCACTTTGATATGTTCCCATTTCGAAGGACGTTGAAATAACGAATGTCGATTCTCTCTTCAATAAGAGTCATCCAAAGGCGAAGAGATCGCCGGGATCGAACTCGTTTTGCCGGTCCCCGCTCCAATTCCAACATATTCAAATACTTTTTTCCTCTCCTACTTGCTGAATCTTTGACGATCCATGCAACACCGTGACAGTGACAACTTGTCTCGCGCAACTACACCAACATTGTCCGATCCAACTTAATAATAGAGTTCCCTCGAAAGTCAATTTTTGCGTGTCCCTCTTTTTCTCTCGTTTCCAAAGCTTCATTCTAAAGCCGTCACTCATTGAAATCGTTGAAATTAAAAAAAGTGGAAAGTAAAGTAGACGAGGCTCATTGATGTCCATTCAACCGGTTAATTTTATCAACGTTACACCCGATAGATACGTAAATGTATATCACGTCATTTTTCATACTATATACAATATTTTTTGCTTTGTCTTTACATTGAACTTGAGCTTCTTGGTTTTCATATTAAATATTTATTTCTGCTGCTCTCTTCATTTTTAAAACGTTATATTTATGGATATCTTTACAAACTGCAATGTTTTGTATATTGATTTTTCTATTATCCATAGGACAAACTCTGGAATATTTATTTTTCCTGTGTTGTAAGGCCATTGTCAATGCGAGTACTTAAGAAGACGTTTTCAATGATAAATATTAAATCTTTGCACTTGACACCGTTATACCAAAATTAATAACGCGATATTAATTATATTTTTTTATATAAAGTTATATTCAACTAGCAAAATATTATCTTATCATTCCCACAAATTCCACCAACGATCCTTCGAATAAACAAATATCGACAATACTATGATATTACTTCCTTTCGTACGATATCAATGTGCGAAATAAATAAATAGAAAATACGAAAAGCTAATAAAATTCTGTCCTGTCATTTCCACAAATTCCACCGACGATTCCTCGAATTTGAATTCGGAGAGGTCGATTTCGCGCGAATTCGTTACAAAGTCGAAAGCCCGAGGCTGGTCACGTAGGCCTTTCGAAACTCCAAATCAGCGAGAAATTAAATCGACCATGCCAGTTTCGTCCGCGGGTTCACATTCTTCCCATGGATGTGCGACAATGCGGCAGCCTGCCAAAGAAACCATGCGAAAAGGAAGAGAAAAAGACGATGGAAAGACGAATAGTGCAAGCGGATAAAAACGCAAGGGTGGACCACACAAGTGACACCGTTTCGCTGCGGGTGAAAGCATCGATCATGCGAATCGATACCACCGATTAAGTCGTTAAAGACCACAACGATGCGATTGCACCTTGTCAAGACATTTCGACGTTGCTAACATTGAAATCTTACGGAGACGTGTTATTAATTCTCGATGAAAATATACGATAGTTTCGAAAGAGCCTGTGCGCAACGAGACACGCACCTGTCTTATGTTAATGGCGCATAAATCCAAGTAAACGCCACAACGAAACCACTAGGGAATCTAATTTATTGTACCGTGGGCGTAAGTCAATGGGAATGAATACAGGCACCGCATAATTTCGTGTCGATTATCGTTAGAAAGCTCATAGAATTTAATTTTGAGCGAGCATGATGGGTATGATAATGAAGATGGTGTACAGGTGTCGATGGAAGAAGGTTGTGATCTTTATGGAACGATGCGTCATATCGACGCTAATTGGTGTTCGATAAACTGTTGAATGGTGGTAAAATTTGTGATTGATCACAGTGAAAAGTGTATAGTTTGTAACAAAAGCGTTAGGAAGATTTTAATTTGATCTGCTTCAGATTTAATCCTCACCAATTTCTATGTAACTTGTCAGGGTAATAGTTTTAAGCAAAACTATAATTTTAATAAGATATTCAAACCAGTTTTACGAGAAAAACATGTTTAATTTGTAAGTACGTTAAACCATATGTAACCAGCTGGCCTATAAACCCTGAATACTTCTATATCAACTTACTCGAAGAGAAATTTCAACTGAATCTGGAAAAATTAAAGTCGACACATCTTTTCTTTATCTTCCATCCCCTATTTCTACGCTATTCTCCAGATACCATAGAATCTTGCAAAAGAAAAAACACTCTCGATTTCCTTATCGAACGATACATATACTTACCCTACGTAAGTTCACGATCACGTTGAAAAAGAGTCATCGATAGCGAGTCCGTATCCGAAATAACTTGCAGGAGAGAAAGAGCCCCAGTTACGAGAGGAACTATTGGTCCCTGATGGGGGTTGCAGAGTGCAGGGCAGCGAGAAAGAGACGAAGAGGTAGGCAACGACCCCACGCAATGCTCCTTCCGCACACACGAACAAATCCCCTCGTTTTTGGATTTTTCGGGTAAAATCGGGATGGTAAAGGGAAGGCTGGTGAGTAATTCGAGGCGGGGTGCGGGCTCGTGTGCAGGGGTTGCTCTTTAGGATCTGCACCCTTCAGCACCCTGCCTTCCACCCCCGTTGCCCGATCACCCTCCCTGGTGGGGCAGGTTTGACCAATATTTCCGAAGGGTAAGGTAAAAAGGAAAGGGGAATGGAGAGCGAGATCGCTTTATTCGTGCCACGCCAACGACTAATTCGTGCGAGTCGCGTTACAGCTGCGATGGCGGCGGTAGCGAAGGAACGAATGAAAGGAAAACTCGTTCGACGATGATTCGTTAGAATTTATGTGACTTACAAAAGTATTTGAACACTTCTGGAAATATATATGAGAGTTACGAGATATCTATTACAAAAACGTATATGTTTAGTAAAAAATTGGTATTTAACACGAACAACCATCTTAAGAATATAATAAATGTTAAGGATAGTCTCATTATAATATTGATGCTCGTTAATGTAATGGATAATCGACTGTTTAAAAGTACTTTTTAGTGATCCCTGCGAAATATATATATATAGTCATGTACTACTGAAATTTCATAATTTGTAATACTACGTTTAATGATTCGCGCGACGAATAATAGTCTTAAATCTACAATTAAAGATAATCTCGCTGGATATCGTGGCTTACTAATGCAATGAACAGTTGACTGTTTTCGAAGTGTATGCCTGCAATAAATATCTTGTAACTTCTATATTCATTTTCACATACGTTCTAAATTTCATCAATATAATCATGATTATCTTCTCCCGTTGTATCAATGAAATCTCAAAATCTTTCGTCCTATTATACACGCAATATATACTAATAGAAAGTTTGTATACGTGTTCACAGAAACTTGTGTAGCCACTGGTAACAATTAAAATTGAAAATCGTCCAACGTACCGATGGATCCGGCTGATTCCCTCGAAACGATGCCACCGCATCGGTTCGCGTTCGGTCACTTTTCTGCTTCCTTAAATCTCTTCGCCAGGGGTAGCCGAATCACACGTCAAACGCAGAGACAGACGTTTTTGTTACGAAGAGAAGAGAAAAAAAAATATCGTGCGAGAGCCTCGGGTCGCCGCCACCACCGCCGATGGGGTGTAAGAGCACGCGGTACAGAGAGATGAAAGGGGGTGAAGGACGATAGAAAATGTAGGGTGGTTTTAGGTCCTCCATTCAATTTATCGACGGATTGACAGCTCTGTTAGGCCCTTGTTACGCAGAAGCACGTTACCCCGGAAAGAAGAGAGAGAGACAGATCTGGAGCAGGGAGAAGAGAAGAAGAGAGGGCTGCACGATTCTAATCGTACTTCTTTCCGTCTTGCATACGTTTCCGGGTGAAAATAGTCCGTTTCGGTGGATGCTTTCGACCGGCGAGGGTAAACGCTCGTGTACAGAAAAATCTATGAGAAAAAGATGTAAACATAGAGGCAGAGAAGTGTCATGGAAAAATAAGTTTTCGATTCTTTTTTGATTACGACAAAAAAATTGTCTATACTGTCATTGGCAAAGAGAAAAACTGAATCGTTCCCAGGAGACTCATCCGTTTCATTGACGTTTTCTACAAATTGTGTACCAATGATAAGACGGTTAGTTACAAGGCGGGCGCTGTGAACTCTAATGTGGAAAATAACAGTCCGATTGTAATTTCAAACAGTTTGATTAGGACACCCAGTTGATACAAAGTTTCGATGTTAATTGGATAGTGACGCATCATCGACTTGAAGCACCAACGAATCCAACTGATTATTAATAATTTGACGATCGAAACTGTTTACCTGATATCCATGGCAGATAGATCGTTTCTTAATGAATTCGTGGCAGCTAGCTTTTGACAATCGAAACTGTTTACACGATATTCCTTGTAGTAGACAGATCGTTTTCTAAAACTCAAATCTCTTTCTATAAAACCCAAATGCTTCTTTCGAACAACTTCGACTACGTATTTACAATTTTGTTTGCCTTCCTTCTGAACCAATTCGTGGCAGCGAAACGACAGAACTGACCAACGGTCTCGTCGCGTTAAAACCCAATCCAGATCGATGGATCTGTGGCCAGGTGTGCTTCGGTCAACTGTTACGTTTCTGGATACCTTATGCGACCTTTTCGCGTACCTTCATCCCCCTGACCCGTCTTTCATATAGAACAGATCCCCGGTTAATCGGAAGTCGCAAGTGAACGCGAGGAAAGACGAAGGGATCTTCGAGGGTTGAAGAAAAAATTTAGGGTGCGTCTATCCGCTTAAAGAACGATGCCACACCGCGTAGACAAGCACGGAATAATTCTTTTGTGGATACTCGAGGCATCGATATACCAAGGATGCCTGGACACCAAGATATCTTGGACTTCGGAGATACCTTTTTCTACTCTTTTCTGATTCTTTTTGTACTCCTTGGTTATAAGAAAATATTTACAAACAATTGGTTAAAATTTAAGCTATTTAAGAATGATATAAGAGTAACGATAAAACAAGTAAGTCTGTAGCTGATGTAAGTCAAATTTTCTAACTGAAAAAAGATAAATCACGAAAGAGCACAAACTGTGCGTTTTATTTGATTGCTCCAATTTAATGATCACTATATTGTATTTAACTACTGGATGCTACCAGATACTAGAAGGAACGAAATACAAGTAGCTTCTTCCTTTTATCTTTTCTGCGTTGACTCAATGATTCTTTTGTAAGAAACTTTCTGTTTAAAACTTTCTTATTTCACCCCTTTCTTGTATTCTATTCTCTTATCAAAGGTAGTTTCATACCACTGTATAGTTACGCTTTACCTTTGGACTTTAAGTTCTTATTACTACTTCCTATTCCCTTCTCTATACTTGCTTCTACTAAATCTTGTATAACTTCGTTCTTTGAAATCGTACCATCATTTTTGAATGAGCAGAAGGAACACAATACCATGGCAATACAATATAGCAATACGACGACATATACGAGGAAATATAACGAAACTTTCATACTTCGATACGAAACGCTACAATTTCACCTTTCCTACGAATATTTAATAGCTCGCACCTTTAGAAATTTGTAGAAAATATGAAAAAATCATGGCTAATAATTAATATGATTTCTCGTTTCAATAACCCGTTAAAGGTCTTTTTAACAGATAAACGTTAAAGACTCTCAAAGATTAAAGCGAGATTAAACGAAAACATTTGAAAATTGCAGCAGAGTTAATGTACGCCTAATACAAGGACAACAGAGAAGGCTCTGCGAAAAAATGAAAGCTAGGACGCTCCTACTAGACCAGCTGGTGTGTCCAGTCTCGTCTCCTCGAGTCTATTCGCACACCACATGTTCCTTGGTGGATGAACACGAAATTAATACGGGATCGGTATTATTAGGTCCAGTCATTAGGCGGTATCGGAACCGGATGATTAGACGACTCTCTAATAAGGTTGTGCTAAATATTACTTGATCAATAATAAGAAGATAGCGAAGAATTCTGTGTGTACGACACACGCTCCTATCTTGGTATCTAAGGTTCAAGTAAACACATTGTGGCGCCTATTTCTTATTATAAAACGTAATTGTTTCGTCCACCATTGACAACAGTTCTCGACCTGGGACTTTAGCCCGTCTCCCTAATTGTCAACTTTTTACTTTATCGAACATACAGTTTATCAATGGACTCCCATTAGTCCATTTTCAAATATTTATTCGAGTGAATCGTACGTTTTAACTGGACTTCACTGTGTCGTTCTTCGTGCTCGAAGAAGAATCCAATTGCAGTGGGTGAAAATTTGTCTCAACAGGGTATGTATTCATGTACTTACTTATAATGTATTTTTTAGCTTTTATTTCATTTAGTATACATACATTTTAGTTTATCAGTGTGTTACTGAGTTTCTCCTGGACGCTTTATTTAGTAATCGTAATATAACAACTATTATCCTTTAACTGATACGATGGTCACTTTATCTTGCGAACAGAAATGTTCAGAAATTGACAAAAGATGATATAGTCAGTTATATGTACATTGGTAGTCATTAAATTACACATTAGCTAACGATATCTACTTGCCAAATCGTCATAAAAATAGGATCTTCTAGAAATTCATAGAATCCATCTCATTAATTATGGACTAAAGTAGTTGGATTTCTAGAGCAAAATCAGGAACTGTAATCAATTATAATTCTTTCTTTTATGAGTCAATAAAATGTCGATGTACGATAAAGAATCAACGTATTTCATATCGCACGAACCATTCATAGCCTTTAGCAATAACTTGGGACAAAGCTTTTATTAGACAAACAGAGGTATATATCCTTTAGCACACAGTTTATGTAAGATAGATAGTAGTAAAGATCCAAATATCAGAAATTCAATACGCGTGTCATGTATCTCTAATTAAACATTCTAATCGCTTCACCTAAACTTCAATTTCTATCGCAACGTTCAATCTTCCTTTGAGGAAGCCGAGTGAAAGAATCCAAATTTTATGCAATACAACTTTTTAGATCATACACAAAAAATACAGGTGCTTTCTGACCGTTGCAAAGAGTCGTTACAGAAACGAAAAAATATTTCTTTGAAAGAAATACAGCAACGAATTTTTCTTAGGGCAGATGAGCGTTCGAAGATTCGAATCGCGTTCGAATCGACGTTACCACATTAAGAAGGCGAAATAGTGGGGTTTCAATTATCCCAGATGACATATTTAAATACATGGAAAAAGTTTAGCTCTGCGATTCTTATCTGTCGTAACGGTCACGATCGAGGAGAAAAAGAAAAGTCCACTCGAAAAATGCAACGGAAAATTCTCGAGCTGACTCGTAGAGTTCTTTGTGGTGAAACCATGACCAACGGTTGCTCGTCAACCACAGATCAAGATATCGATTTAATCTGTAGCACTGCTACCTATGTAAAGCGGTTCCGGTCTGACAATGGACAGATTTCAAGGTAGATTGGTTTGCATAAATTGGACCAGCACTAGTATCCTACTTTCCGTTAGAACTTCCGTTTTCAACCTGAAAAAGCGCTCGCAAAAACCAGTCGATCTGTTTCTTCGGCAAACGCGATGCTTAACTTTGATAGTTTCTACAAGTTTGTCCACTTTCTTTTGCAACAGTTGTGGAGGACGAGTGTGGTGATATTTTTTGTACAATTCTAGACAATTGTAGTAAATTCTAACAAAGTATGCCGAGCAATAAAAATCTTGACATATTTAATCTCTTCAGAGAGGAATTTATTGAAACCAGAGAAAGATAATTATTTTTGTGTTTTTCTCACACTGATTCTTGATTTTTAATTTTCTTGATATTTAATCTTCTAAGGATTATCCCTGGCAAACAATTATAAACCAGATATAAAAATACTATACATAATACAGGATTACAACACACAAACACATTACTATAGTGACTTTATTTTATTTGATGAATAGATTTGTTTACATTAAGTGAAACAGGAAAACGATGATTATTTCATTTAATTAGAGCTTAATGTAGCAATGTAATACGACTAAAACAACTAAATTTGTACAACTACTCAACTTCTGAGTGATAACTCACAATTCACAAGTCACAACTCACAACTCACAACTCACAACTCAGAAGTCACAAGTCACAAGTCACAAGTCACAAGTCACAAGTCACAAGTCACAAGTCACAAGTCACAAGTCACAAGTCACAAGTCACAAGTCACAAGTCACAAGTCACAAGTCACAAGTCACAAGTCACAAGTCACAAGTCACAAGTCACAAGTCACAAGTCACAAGTCACAAGTCACAACTCACAATTCTCAACAACTCGACAACTAATGACCAACGACTAACTCGCAACTAACTCGTAACTAGCTCGCCACTCACTCGCAACTAACTCTCTATCACAGATTTCATACTCCTAGCGAGTTGTTTCTTATGATTGTTCCACAATACTACAATGCCTTGATAGAATTTAAATATTACGCAGGCGCGTCTTATCTTTAAAAAGTGTAGCAAACAAGGCATGTTGTTTCTGGTATATATATATGTATACAAAAATCTGAAAACGGAAGAATACGGAAGAAGACACTGCGTATTTTTATCCCCTATCGGAGACCAAGTGTACGTTGCTTTCACCCAGCTCGTTGGATTATCGAGATTAGTTAGACGGAAGACTAATTTGTTTATATTATGCCACGACAAACGAAGCAGATATTTTTGGAGAACATCGAGCTGCGCATTAACGGGTATTTAGTCGAACGTGTCGCTTTGTCTACGTAACACATTGAGAAGAAATACTAGAACCTAAGAAGAAGAACTAAAAGATAAAAGAAAATTATTTATGTAATTATTATATTACGTTATAAATAAGAAATAAATAATTCCATCTTCACTATCGTTTTCAAGGAATATATATGTAAACTCCCTAGAGTTCAAATGTGATAGGGACTCTCTCTGTTTATGGACGGCATGATTTTCTTTGTTTCACGGACGGACCGACTTCTTTTTGTTTTACGGACAACCATTTTGAGAGACACTTATTTCCCAAACGGACGGACAGAGGGCAACATCAGAGATAGACAAGCTTCCAGAAGAAAGAATAATTATTGAAAATTGAAGGACGTTGAAAATTGATTCTCGATTTTCAGGTAGACATTGCATAGAACTTGTTATTTATTGTTTACTATTATAGATTGGTATTAATTATTGTTTACTCCTGTATTTCATTTAAATATTTTCATAATAAGCTCGATTTTCAGACTTCAGAATCGATCACCTTAATTAGCCCGAGATTAACGACATTACATATATATACACGTCTCATAGACTTTCTAACTCAAGTCATTCATAAACTAAAATTCAACGATCATACGCATATCGTAAGTATTGTAAGTGCTCCTGTATATTCGATATGTACCTTTCTTTCTGCCTCAATCAAAAATCACAATCATAATAAAATTACAAAGATATATCCGATCGAATGCGTCAATCTCAACGATTGCACAATGCAAGTAAATAAGAAATCAAACGCCACAGACACAGAAGAAATCCTCTTAAAAGGGGACTGTAAACTATACCACAGTTTTTTATTGCTAAGTATCAAACGCAAAGCTTCTTATGGCTTTACAACGTAAATATCCGATGGGTCTTTCGTGACAATGAAGGCTCTTTAGTATCCCTCTTGGTTCATCAACTTTATCGTTGATTCAGTAGCAAAAAAGTCAATATCGAATATCATTAAAAAACCATTTTATCTATTAAACGCTTACTCTGCATTGCAACGAGTACGGTGCGTATTGTGCGTTCTGTGCATTGCTGAACTTTTACATTTCTCATAAATGCAGAAAAGTATTACATCTACATCTACCGTTAGTAATAAAATTATTACAAAGTACCAATAAGAAATCAAAGTAAAAAAGGGATCCTTGCAGAATGTAAGCATAAATATAATTAAAAGTACCAAAGCAACCAAGCGGCAACTGTCAGGTTTTTAAATGGAAACAATGGGATAAGAGGTTTACTTGACGGAAACGAAAATTAGGAAAGTCACATCTTTAAAATTTTTAGGAGAGTTTTAAAACGGTAACTTGGCCATTATTCGTAAAAGCGTCTTCATTGTGAAAGGAAGGTGTGCAATATAGTTGACCGTCGCGCACTGGAAGAATTATATCAGGAGTTCAATACTGTTCTATGTACGTTAAATAAACAGAAAAGAAGGATCAGCTTTTGCCTACTGAAAACTGACGTTTTGAAGACCCTAAGTTAGCCCTAAATATTTTCATACCTGATGATTTGCACTCGTAAAATTATATATCTGTGAACCCCCAATATTTTTAGTTCGTCCTGAACACGGTAAAACTGGCGCGCCCTCGAAAATTTCTTGATGAGAGAAAAAGGTCCTTACACTTTTATTGGCCCATTATTTACGGAAAACTAGAGCAATTCTCATAACTTTAATTACCAGGTATTATGCGCTCTTTCGTTCTACGTTCCTCTTACTTCGTGTTTCTTGTATTTATTACCAAACGTGCTTTTCGAAATTTTCTACCAAGCATTAACCTATATATACAGCCTTCAAGAGTAATGAACTTTAGGAGAGTAAAATGTAGACGGAGGTTGGAAGCAGGGTGCCCTAACTACGTTGGCATTTGGTGTAGTATATTCATATTTAGTGAACGGTTCGGCAACCCTGCTTTCGTTTTACTGCCAACGAAATATTGACCAGTCGCTGTTCTATTTTGAAATACACTTCATCTTTTTATAGTGTTTACCTTAGAATTTTCCAAATTCTTTGCCATTCCTATTATACAATGAACCAATTCGGAGTTTTAATATTAGTTGCTTGGTTCTACGAGAAAGTTTTTGGCAAGATGCATTGGAAAAACGTTTTAGAATGGTGAAGGTTAAAGCTAAGAAACATGTGTCAAAACATGAATCAAAACATGAATCGTTTGTTGTCTCATGTTTTCATGTAATTTCTCTGATCTTTTTATGCTCCCAATTTTTCATTTTAAGAATATAAAATAAAAATAATTGTGAAATAAACATATTTAAATAATATATGACTAATGAATATGTAATCGTTTAAAATTATCATTCACTTACATCTAGTTCAAATGAGATTTGCTGGAATTATGGTAGATAAAATTTTCCGAGCATCTATAGACGTCTACAATATCAAAAAAGCAACTTTGTTCAGCAACACAAGCGTAAATTTACTAAGCTCCTTCAGGTGCCAACAGTAGTCGAAGGATTATAATAATACAAATTTTAAATTCAACAACTACTTTAAATACGCTTTATGAAACAAATTGTACAGACCCGAACTACGGTAGAAGTCAAACACAAAGTACAAGAAGAAGTCATGTTACGGTTGTAATCATCACACCGCGTAGTAAAGTTGCCCTTCGCTTTGTATCGATCCACGAAGTAACGTGCACAGCAGGTATTTTCGAAAGGATTACAAGGACGAAGCAGCTTAAGGTTCACCCTTTCATTAGGCGTGAAAACGTTAAGCGTTGTAATAATTCCAAACAATTTAGCCACTGTAAATACTTTTGTTGATCGCATCCAAGACCGTATCATGTTGTTTCTAAACATCTAAAAAGCATCTTTTCTCTATTTGTTCTCATTACTTGTACCATTGTAAAAATAGCATAATATTTTGGCTTTAAGGAATTTCGAATATTTGAAGGTAGAATGAAGAATCTTTAATTTTCTCTCATTCTTTTCTCCTCGTTCTTTCTCTTATTTAATCCTACTAAGTATCAACACAAGATTTCATTTGCAATTTCCTTTCAGTCAATTCACATTGTTGAATTCTGTGAAATTCGTCCCATTAAATTCGAGCATAGAGAAATATTCCAAAAGTTTGCTCGATAGTCTTCTCGTTACTACTTTATGTAGCCTGTTTCAGGAATTAAGCTATTTGACGCTATTTGCGGATAAAGTCTGCTTCGTGTCTCTGTCTATTCACAACGATACTAAGAATAGAGGAATCGATGCAAGTATCTAGAATTATAAGAAACAATCGCATTCTCTAGATCTACGTTGCGATGTAACGTATCTGCTGCACTTTCTATTTTCTATATTTTTAAAAAATAATATATCTTATCCAAATTTCTACAATACAAAATATACAAATGGTATTAAATTAACCCTCGCTTTCTACGTTCCACATTCCTATATATACCATCACACACGCAAAATCAATCCATTCGCTTTCTGTCGAATAGCAACATAAAAACACAGATAATCTAAAAATACTTTACGGAGATCATTTCACCCCAACATAAAAACAGTACCAATCGATTCGGTCACAACTACTGTATATTCCCATTCCGATACAATTTCCATCTCCATCTTCGACCTAACAATTCTACAACGCATATTCAAACACCCCACCCAACACCAATAGCCACGTCCAAGAAAAAAAATGCTATACATACATACTATAAACATAAGATAAAGGATGAACAAATCATGAGAAAAAGAAAGAGAAATCTCTGTTAATTCGTCGCCTGCGTATCGTGATTCCATCTTTCGATCGAAACACACTACTGGCCCTCTTCCCTTTCCAACCCTTAGTATATCTCGGATCTCCGTCTCTATCCAGAGGACGACAACAAACTGACAGGATGGAGAGCGTGCTCTCGCGACGTACACGTATCAAACATACTTACACAGCGTCGAACATATATACACGCTAAACATACACACGTAAACACACCTGAAAGGCCGCGCCTATACAGAAAGGGCATTCTTCCTAGTTTTTTATCGCGCACGAGCGTGTGCTGTGGCCCCGTAAGTTTCTGGCTGCAGGCACGCGCTCGACACGGGCAGGTGAGAGAAGGAGAGTGCACGCGTGTCTCGTACTTTTCACCCCCGAGAGAAAAAAAGAAAGAAAAAACTCCAACCCTGGGGGTAGCGGTGCTCGAACGCGAAAAGAGAGGGGTGTGTTTCGACAGAATTCGTTTTTTCGGAAAACAGTAGGATCTCTGTGCTTTCTGGACCATTGTGCGTTTGTACGATGCACGTTATCGTTGGACGGAAGTCGCAAGCAACGAGAAATCCCCGGCGTTTCGTTTGCGACACCGGCGCGCACCGTCGCGTCGAGTCGCGTCGCTTGCGTAAATTGTATTGTTCACGGCGCGTGTTTGATTGTTGAAAGAGACACGCTACGTGGAAAGCCTGTCGAGAAACCGTGAACGAGCGAATAACGAGAATTTTTGTTTATTTTCTTTTTATCGGTTAGAGAGACCTTTTTCTCTTTTTTCTTCCTTTCTCGACTTTTTTTTATTGGTACAGTAGACTCACGCTTAACTTAACTGTGATAAACTAATATATACTCAAGCAATTGTCATTTATCGGTTGTTAATGAACAGAATCGTTATGATGATTATAATTTTCTTTTTCAAAAAGATCGATATTCTCTGCTGTTTTAATTTAAATTTGTCTGTTAAAGTAAAATCAGATTTTGACCTAGTGGTCAATTATCTCGTCTTAATAAAAATCTATGTAATCGATTAAATCGGGGATCGATCAACACGTTCACGCCGGCGCTGCTATCTGTATTCATGCTTGTAATAAGTTTATAATATTGAATTGATATGTTTTTAAATAAATCCTACTTTTTTCAATTAATATACGTTAAATTTCCATTATTTAAATTTTCAACTATATCTGTCTATGGAACATTCAATTGTGAGCCATCGGTGATGCACACCGCCTGATGGGATACTCGAGCGTGAGCCAGCAGTGGTCCGCGTCGGCGTGAACATGTTATAGGAACCGGAAGTCGAAAGTCTACCATATAGCATGGTTGATGAGAATGTTTGGAAATGTAATTTGCATGCTTTTATTTATGTTTCGACCTGTTTTTGTGCTTGTTCTTATCTTATATCTATAATGAATAAATTTTATCCGTAGATAATGATTAGTGCTTGCAAGGTTTAAAATATTCAATGAAATATATAATCCCGTTTAATACCTTAATGACTATCCCGTATTTCAGAGAAGGATTTGCTATGTGTTTGCTATTTTCTAAATACATTATTAAATTATTTAATCAAGTTTTATTACTTTGGTATCCCTTTTGAACATTTTATGTATATTGTAACTGTGTAATAATAACATCGAAGGTCAACGTGAAATGTAGATACGAAGAAATAAGATATTATTCCCAACACTGTAATATTGAATTACCTCCTGCCTCCACTGTTTTAAAATTTATCAAACATAACTAAATTTGCAATATTTTTACCAAAAATTTCACAAAAGGCACAATTAATCACAAAAGAACAAAATAATCAAAAATATGCTTCCTATAGGAAAAGAATAAAAATAATAATTTTCTAGGTTGAAACGAAAGTAAGCATGGAAAGATAAACAAGAAGAACTTTCCTTCTCAGACGACTCTCTACGATAAAAAGGAAAGCTAAAATATGCATTAAGAGAATAGCTATCACACAGGAAAAAGATCACCTTTTGTACCAATCTCCTTTTATACCCTTCCACCTGTTTTTTTATCGTTCTTGCAACTCTTAATCCGAAGGGGTGTGTAAGTTACAGAACATCGTTGCGTTCTGTTTGCTCCCTTTGCTTCATGTCACGTCCACTCCCTACCTCTTCTCGCACAGGTTTCACCAATTACCTGCCTTCTGTGTGTCCGTACTCGTCCATCCTGACACGACAGAGAAATATACAGTCTTCCCTACAGTTCCGAATTACTCCCACTCTTAAAGATCACGGTCGCAGGTTCACCCTGTCTCGTTTCTCGTTTACTCTATTTCTTTCTCTTTCTGAACCTAATGGTCTAATATAACGTTCTCTTTCTATGCAACATTCTATCCTCGTCCATCATATCACCGAGTACGTATTCCAAGTGTATATCTTTTCTCTCACGCTACCCTTTACGTTTTCCATTCTATGTATCTTCGTCTAACACGCGTTAGGCTTGCCTTATCCCTCAAAGAGGCACGTTTGGTGCGACTCGCGCATCTAGGGTTGCGATTCGAGAGGGTATAAAAGCCTGTGAATAGTAGGGGAAAACAGAAGGTAGTGGGGAGACTGGAAGTAAGGTGGTGGGGGATGTTTGACTACAGAGAGCCCGACTCGATTGTCAGTTAGTATTGGGTTAGGTCAACCCAGAGTAACATCGTTGGTTGCCGTCGTTCCTTGTAGTCGGACGGCGACATTTGTTGTTTATAGTAGAGTAGTATCACGTTTCTACATACCTTGTTTTCTCTTCTGTTCTTGTTTTCCTCCTTTTTTTTTGCTCTTCATTTCTCTTAGGACGTTCGATTCCGCGGGACACGCGCCAGTTTTATCGTGAACGTCGACAGAGACGACAGTCGTCAAGAGAAATATATCATATTTGATGCAAGTTCGATGAATAAAATTTCAGTGATCTCTCGCGTCGCTTCCCCGTGTTTAACCGCCTTGATCCCGAAACGAAAGGAAGAATTGATTTTGAAGAAATATTGGAAACAGGACCAACATCTAGAAACGATTCATTCGTTTCATTCGACCACGCTCTTTGTTTGTGCAGTGTCGCTGTTTGTTAGGTTATACGTATAAACGTTCGTCTATACATCTCGTTCTCTGCTATCGTCGGAAGTGTTCGCGCATTGTGTACAGAAGTGGATGGAGTGTCATAGTGAAAACACGTAACACGGATCATAGAATGGCACTGTCTTATCTTCAAGAGGCGCAGATTAATGCAGGTATGAATTTCCACTTGTGTTAATTGGTCCATTACTCTGTACTGCACTATTTAATACACAATCTTCCATTAACCCTTTCACTTTTTGTAAAAACTATTTTCGTCGACAGTTAAAATCACACGTATGATTTCGACTATTTCTACAACTATCATATATATATATCATATAGAAAAACAAGGATTAAATTTGACAAATATTAATTTTCAAAGATACTTTCTATGTAAAAACCATAACCCTTACTATTTCTATTTAACAATTCACACAATAAAAAGACTAAATCGGTTTTACTAAAATAGACATATGTTCTATCTAATGCTTTATACTGAGTCTTATTATTTGGCAAAAACTTCAATTGTGGCTATGAAAAGGTTAATGTTTGTGGCAAAATTTCCAAGTTGAAAAGATATTGCAATCGACACCAACGTTTATTTCATCTTCCGCACAAGCCAATTCCCAATCTAAATGTTTCATAAATACGAGTTTCATCGCGTATAACACGCGTCACATCCGGTCGAAAACAAAAGGCATTCGCAGTTTCTCGTTTCGCGTTTGTTTTGACACACGGCCAAGGTGATACCACTTTTTCTTTGTTTTGTACCGAAAAAGACGTGCAGTTACACAATAGCGTTATGTATTTATCATGTTCCCCGAAGTGGATACAATCATGAAAAAAGACGAATGAATAAAGTTTTTCTAGCTTAGGAGACATGTTAACGACAAACTGGCGTACCGCCAAAGTCTAAAAGTGCTCGCGGCGACACAGTCGTGTTGTGACACATTGTAAACATCGATAAGCCGGGAAGACGTGAAATTGCTCCACGGAAGGGAGAGGAGAGAGCTCGGTTTAGGAAAATGAGACTCGACGAGTTTCGCGGTTGCAACCGTCGTCCGAAAATAACTATGCCACCATGTGATTGCAACGAAAATGCTCGAAAACGTGAAGTGCACCGCCGGCGTCCGTTGTGAACACGTTTTCTAGGTTATAAACAAAGTGCAACGGTATATTTTCTCTACGCGCGCGCGCCAACTTGTGTTGCGCATTCGACTAACGCGTTTTAGATACAGAATCGGATTGAATCGAATCGAACATTCGATTAGCTAACGGTCATTTGCACATAAGTTTGTTAGATAAATGATATTTTGAATAAAATGTATATCTTATTAATCTTTTGCTTATTGTTTTAACGTATATAATTATATTTCTTTTATCTTTAAGAAATTTTTTAGTTTTGAGGAAATAATTTAGGAAAATTGTTGTTATACGGTAATATATATACGTGACTTCTTGTTTCGATTAATCGAAAGTTGATCTTTGCTCGTTCTTTAGACAATCATGTTTTTCCGTGAAAGAGTCTGTAATTAGTAATGTAGTAATATGCGATTCCCCGTTTCGATTAATCGAAGTATGATCTTGAGGTTAGTCTTTAACCAATTATACTTTCTTTTTGTTCTACACAAAATTCTTAAGTTAGAAAAAAGTATGAAAAAATCATTGTTAATAGAATGTGATTTCTCGTTGCGATTACTCGAAGTATGATCTCGTGAAAAAGGTATGATCGACTAATCTATAATATAAATCCTATGTTTTACAGAAAATATTATGAAAAGAGTATGATTCTTTTAAGGATAAATGAAACGGGCTCGTTTATAGCATCATTATTCGGTTATTATATACAGCAAACAGTTTCGTATATTTCTTCATTTACTTAATTTATTCTTAGAAATAGTTTTCTATAGCTTCCATAATTCCATCCATACCATCTATCATAATATACTTATAACGTCAACGCCATTCATCATTGCTTAATGAATATGTAGAAAGATAAACAGACTAGTATAAAAGAAAAAATTGCCCAAGAATCAAGCACATTTGAATATTTTGATATTCAGTTATGTATAATCAAAGTCCGTCTAATAAACACGGTTGGTATTGAACTTCTTAAAAAATAAATTACTTTCTTTTAACTTCATTTGTTGCAAGAAAATAAAAAGGTTGTACTTTTGAAGGAAAATTTTATGAAATAATGTTTGTAATAGCTAAATAGCTAAAAGGTCGCTAAGTAGAATTCAAATTCTATTAAAAAGAAATTAAGATAATGATTTAACAGAAAACTACATACTACTTTATTTATAGAATCGGCCAGATTTTATAAATATATATTCCATGTATTTTTCAGTCTTTATTGAGATTACGTTCCATGTTCAGAAGTAAAGGTTGGCAGCGAAGAAGAAATTTTTATTCGGACCTAAGGGAAAGGGATTCGGAATGGAATATTGGGGTTGCGACCAATTAGGGTAGGGATGCGAGCGGGGCGGTACTTCTGGTCGTGTTGCCGGGAAACGGCGATTGTAGGCTGTAAGAATCTTAGGCCACGTTAAGGGAGGTTTTAGGGTAAGAGAAGAAAAGAGAATAGATCTTACCCGCCCTTATTGATTCAACTGGGTCTCATTACAGTTCCCCTTCTAAACGGTCCATTAATTAGTAAGTGGCGGGCTGAACCGCCATAGCCGGTTGATTCATTGTTTCCTTAAATTAAACTTCGTCTCATCTTGCATGTAGATTGCAAGTGGCCAGTTAGACAGAAGTCTTCGAATAATTACGATTTAAGTCTCGATGTCGATTTATTCCTTCTGCGAATAAGAAGTAAAACTTCGAAGGAAAACGATCACTCTCCGATGTAAATGCACCATCGAATTATTATTTCGTCGTTATCATAATATCTCTTGCATCCGCTAATTTCGTAAAGCGAGCCTCTTATTAATTCAATTACCTCGTCGAGCCTTGCCAATCACGCGAATAAGCAATCATCGGAAGGTGTAACCCTAATACGAGGGTTGCTCTCTTTTTTTTTCTTTTTTTTTTTTTTTTTTTTTTTGGAGGATGTTAAAATTATCTTTCGTAATATCTTCTTCACTTAAATTGCTTTATTTTAAAAGAAGAATATGCTAAGAATCTTTATTTTTTAACATTCAAAAACAGAGTTCCAATATTACTGTTTCTCAAGCAGAAAACACGATTCTCCACAAACAATGAAACTCTGAGTTCTTATACGACCGTATACATTTCGTACCTCGAAAAAATTAGATTTCTTCATGGAAACATCTCCAAAAATACAATTTTTATATGGAAAAATCCTGAAAGTACGGTTTCTGTGAAAAATCTTCAAAATACGAATTCTACGTGAAAATTTCGAAAAAGTTTCGTTCCCTGTAGGAAAAATTCTTCGACGTTGAATATTCCCAAAAATTTAATTTCTACGTGATAACTCCACAAATTTGGTTTTCTACTTGAATTCTTTGAAATTCGATTTTTATGCCAAAACCCCAAGACGTTCGTTTTTAGAGATTTCTACTCTAAGATCTTCCAAAAAAAATATGCTTTTCGCGCCAAGAAATTCCTACACTGAAAATTCTTCGAAATTCAGTTTTTACACGGAAATCTGCGAGAATTCCATTTATACGTGAAAGAAAAAACGTGGAAAATCCGATGTGTAATCCGCGGAAAACCACGTGGAGAATGCAGACACGGCCTGCACTTTCACAGAGTCGTTGGCCTCAAGTCGAAGAGAGGCGGGTACATCGCGGTGACGTGGGTGGGAAGTCGAGGCTTATGAATGAACCGCCGCCGTACGAGAGTGTGAGTGAATGGAGGAGGACCGTGCTTCTCGCTCACGTGTGAGGAACGTGTGTGGGAGGGCTACGAAGGAGTGACAAGGAGGAAAATACAGACACACTGTGGAGCACGCGGGAGGAAAGATCATCGTACGATTCCGTACACGTACAAACGCTCGTCCTTTTTCGCGCATCGTATTCGCGTCTCTCGTAGCCAGCGGGCCACACCACGCGATTTGTTGTGAAACGCCACGCTATTCGTCAAAACATCAGGCAACTTGCGAAATTCTGTATCCAGAAGTCGACTTCTTTTAATTTTTATTGCTAGGGAGATAGCTATCTTGTACTAGTATTTTATAAAATCAACGTTTTCAATCGAAAATCAAAATCGACATTTTTAAATTCGTTTTATCCATTTGTTTGTTACATTATGAGAGAAGTGTAGGAAATGATAGTTGACAGGAATTTCATGGTTATTAGTTAATGTGGTAGTTGTCTAAAATGAAGGTCAATGTTTGTATATGCCTTTCTTGAAGTTTTTGTAACATTGATAATGTAGAAATAAGAAACACTTGAGTCTATATGTCCTAACTAAAGCAGAATTATTTTTGTCAGTGTAATCAATAACAAGAAATTCAAGAAATCTTTCTTTTTTGCTAATGAATTGTATAACATAAACGAAAGGTCGCGAAAACATTTCTCAAAATTGAACATAGACGATATTGATATCAATATTAATTATGGTCATACTGTTACATATTAAATCCATATTTGTAAAAATTGACGAAATCTCCTCTACATACGATCAACGATTACTTCTATACCAATATTGGCACAACAATAATATTTTAGGACTTGCAGCCGGGCAGCACCTCGACATGAAGCAAGAATCGGAGAAGCAACCATTATCATCACCGTTAACCAACACGTCGCAAGTGATGTTCCCTGGAATGGGTAACACACCGGCAGGTTTATCTATGCTCACACCTCAGCAATTGCTGGCTGCAAGTAGAACAGCAGCTCTGATGGCTGCAGGGATTCCCGTGTCGTTGCACGCGACATTAGCCTCCAGCCCGTCTCTGTACAGACACCACCAGACCTTATTCAGTGGTTGGGCTCCACCCACTGCATCCTCACCTCCGTCACCGCTACACCACTCGCCAGGACCTGTATCACCCGCGTTGAGTAGCAAATCTGCGTCCAAACGCACCAACAATAGCGTCACAAATAACAATAACAATATTAACAGCGTAGTAACTAGTAGTGGTGAGAAAATCGCGAAGAAAGGTCAGCCGACCAAGAGGAAATCGCAAAGATCGAAAGTGGATACTGTACAGCAACCGTTAGAGGGCTCAGCGCCTTTAAGTCCACCAAGCTCAGTCAGTCCCGAAGCGGGCAAGGACGGAAGGGACAAGGTGTTCACCTGTGGAGTGTGCTCCAGATCGTTTGGCTATAAGCACGTGCTGCAGAACCACGAACGCACCCACACCGGTGAGAAGCCTTTCGAGTGCCCGGAATGTCACAAAAGGTGAGTTCAGAAAGAGAATGATTGTTCTTCATACGTATTTTAATATAATGAGTATTCAATCCATTTCAGATTACTTAATATCTTATGTAGTTACTCTTATCTATGTAAAAAATTAAAATTAAAATTAATCGGTCTGCAACAACGAATGTTATGAATTCCTGCTCTGAAAGTCATTTTTTTCCAAGGTCATATCCTTTTAACTGGAACTATATATTTTTTATGTAACAATCGAAGCACTTCATATCATTGCAAAATTATAACTTTTGTTACGCAATAGAATCTCTGGAAGATCGTGATCTCGATATGTTAAAATGTTGACTGGCATTGATATCAAATATAAGATATAAAATATCACATGCGAAGATCTTATTTTTAGTGAAACAAGTTAAGCAATCGTGTTAATGTGTCTCGTACTACGTCATCAATGACGCACGACAGAAAGCAAGAATAAAGATTTCATTACTAAGAAAATTAAAATGACAAGAACATAGTATGATAACATTTCCTCGGAAATGTTTTCTGTGATTATATACCTTAATATAAATTTCTCACTTGATTTTCAAGTTATTTCAAAAATATAAATTTTTGCTCAGTAATAATATTAATGTATGATGGATATATGACATTAGATCAATGTTATTCTTGAATAGAATCCCATTCGTATCTCTTTCAGATAACATAACGTTAGTTAGCTTTTGCATGATTTAATATAAACGAAATAAGCTTAAAGTCATTGAAAAGGTGAAACTCATCGTGAATTCTTTCCCATCGACGTACCTTGCTTATTTCTTCGCCTCGTGCTTACTTTGTGCTACTATTCTTTATTCAGAATTCTGAACATGCAAATCTGCAGGCACGATATTTCCATTTGAAACGTATCTGGAAACGATACAGATAAAAGTCAAGGCACCAGCTTTGAAGTGCACAGTATCGAGATATTTATTCCGTTGACCAAAGTTCGAACCCTTTCAACAGCCTATCCTACATCAAAATTTTTCTATATTTTTACAAACATAATATACTATATCTACAGAAGTACATGTAATTTCCAATTATGCAATGAAAGATCAAAAGTCAAATCTACCAAAATTAAGAAGGAAATCGTTACATTTATGATGCAGATTCACACGGGACCATCATCTAAAGACCCACATGCGACTTCACACGGGCGAGAAGCCTTACCACTGTAGCCACTGTGATCGCCAATTCGTCCAAGTAGCCAACCTGCGTCGCCACTTGCGCGTGCACACTGGTGAACGTCCATACGCGTGCGAGTTATGTTCAGCCAAGTTCAGCGACTCGAATCAACTGAAGGCTCATCTGCTGATACACAAGGGTGAGAAACCGTTCGAGTGCGAGCACTGTCAGATGCGATTCAGACGAAGGCATCACCTGATACATCACAAGTGTGGCACCAGTACCACTTCTGCACAAGTAACAAGGACACAGGTTATCTCTCCGTCTTTGGCAAGCGAGGATTTAGATGAGGATATTGACATTGATATTGATGTAGATGTGGAGGAAGCCGAAGCATCACCCGTTGCTAGCAAAAAAATAAGTGCTTCGGTTAGACCAGTGCATCAGTTCAATAATCAGTTAGGAAATCCTGTTATCAATAATTCTATGTCCATACCATTAAATTTAGCCGGCATTCCTATAAACCTACCAGAACAGACAGAACCAGAAGACTTATCTATGTCAACCGGTATGCATTCTCAGTGCAGACCACATTCTCAGTCAAATAGCGTCGGTGATTCACCATTAAGTCGTAGCCCGAGCAGTGACACCATTCAGGGAGAGGACGAAGATGACGGCGATTTGATGTCAGAATCTCGGACGAATGCTGTTTTCCTTCAAAATCACCACAACAAATACACGCACTTCACATCCCTTGGAAACACTGCCGCGACTAATGTCGGCCACGCGTCCTAGTGGAGTCTTTAGGGGTACGTAGACACAATACTTGTAGAAAAGCCACCTTGTACTTTATCTCGGTTCGATGCTTCTATCCAAGGAAAAACGCTACTCCAAGGTTTTTAGGGTGGGCAAAGGAAAAGATATAAGGGGAGAAAGAAATAGAAAGAGATCGTCAGAAGGGAGAAAAATGGAGTTTCTCGTTTATATTGGATAGGAAGGCGAATCGAGTCCCGACAGGCTCACGAATCGAATTGAATCCTCACACTGAATCCTCCACGCACCGGTTCACAGTCACTATTGTTAAGATGCTCTTTATAGATATATATATTATATTATTATAGATGATTATTAATTATTACTGTACCTAAACGAGGCAAGGGGGGGTGAAAGATAGATGTCAAAAAGCGTATTGGCAGGTCTACGAGTATCCTTTACGTAAAACGTGTAATTTATACCGCAAAATGGAACAAACATTCAGGGACGCGAATCTTTTTTGCAATGAGAAAAAGGAGAAAATAGGATTGATATTCTAGATGCGAGAGGAAAAGCAGCCAGGATTTTCTTTTCTGAGCTGTTGGTTTATTTCCTTCGTGTACATAATTACGCGACAGCAAAGAAATTGAGAGATAATTGTGTATTTAGTTGATTGCTGTAGTTTCGCGTATTTCGTTTTTCAATGAAAGCCGCGATAATGAATTTAGATAGATATTATTACTTAGATAGGTATCTATAAAAATATGAGGCAGAAGCAAGCTATATGTAGTTTGCAAGTACATATGTTTCCGTTCGTGCAAATGTAAGCGTAATTGTGTTGGACACATATGTACATATGTGCACGTGTGAATGATTGGAGAGAAAATTGAAAAATAAAACTAGAAATTACGGAATGAATGTACTGGTATACAAGTTCCTCTGACAGTAAAAGTAGCGGGGGGGAGTGACATCGGTCCGTCGGTCCTCTGTCGCTTTCGCACTTCACTGATTTGTCAAGCTGCCGACACCATTGTTCTTTTTTTTTTTTTTTTAATTCTTTTATATTTCTCAGCGTTCTTTGTCGATTTTCAATTTTTCGTCTTCCTTTCGTTATTTCCTTTTTTTTCTTTTTTTTTTTTTTCATAAGAAATGTAACTTTATGCAATGTATAAGACGTTTTTACAATGTATTTTTTAAGTTAATTTTGTCTGTAACGGTACCACACAAGTAAGTTATTAATGTACACGTGTAACTGAGATCATAACTGTTAGAACTACTCATACCTTCTGACGATATCAGCATGATTTTTTGTTACGTAGCACCGAGAACGAACTCAAGATGTCTTATATACTTTCTGATTTGCACCCTCAAACGTTTTCCTCTAGCAACATGCCTCTCATTAACGAGTTACTTTATTTCATATTAAAGTAAGATAATTGTGACACAAAAGATTAACTTCGATATATTTAAATATTGCACTATCATTGCATTTAAATATTAGAACACATTTAACGCTAGATTTTTATTAAAATTCATGGAATATCAATCGCTATCTTCACAAGCTTTATATCTACATACACTTTTTCGATTCCCAACTAACAATCGAGAAAATAGTCATAAATTTTCGCATTACACGGCAAATTAAAAGTCATAGTGATGTAAGTTAAGATTTCGAGAATTTGAATTTAATTTCTTAAAAATCTTCTAATTAAGTCTTTGGATTTCTATTCTTAAATATCATCCGTCTAGCTTCACAATAAATTAAATTAATATATGCTTTCATAATTTAGAAAGATACAATGAATTTTCAGTGACAATAATAGCAAAACACTATTTTATGAAAATGTAGCAGAAATCACTCTACGTATTCTTCTATACGCGAATACACACATCAGAGTTCAAAAATCATCTCGCAAGAGCAAAGAATCAAAAAACCCGAATCACCCTTAATTTACATTCGCCTTCGCAAAAAATTCAACCCGTAAGACGATCTTCTGGCGTGGTTTCGATTCGCATTAATCCGTACAATGATCGAAGCCTGCGAGTGGATCCTTGAACGAGAATCCTTCGTGAAATGAAGGATACGTGTTCTCTGTTCATTCTCGTTGTACAATCAGGGATCATCTTTTCTTCTCCGATTTCCATCTTTTTTTCTAACAGGCAGCCGGTTGCTCGAAGGAGAACGATCTTTTGTTGCTTAGACTACGGCGGCCGTCTGTTTCGCGCGAACCAGTTTTCGCAATGATACACACAGCCGCGTGCCGAAAATTCGCAGCCGGTGGTCGTCTTCGAAACGAGATAAAGCATCCCTCCATCCGTCGTCGACTTTCTAGCGGATAGCCTGTGCCAACTTTGCCTCAATGGTCCTCTGATTTATGTTCACCGGTCAGCATGCAAATTTCATCGGCGTGGTTCGAGGCCATTTCGACTCATTGTTCCATGGGTCAGTTCTAGGACTCTTCTTGGGGAGGCGAGAAATGGTCGTGGTAACGTTATTCATCCTCCCTCTTCCGGGTCTAACTGGGCCCCATTTGTTGTTTCTGAAATTGTAACGTCGAAGCCAAGCGTAATATAACACGATGTACTCTGTATACCGTTCGGTTTTTCGATGACATAAAAGGACAAGAGAAGTAGGTATCCTCGTCTGCATTTTCTGCAAGTACCGCACGAAACACTCCCGAGAACACAAATTGCCCTCGTTTCACTCCCGTTCAATTTGTACGACCATTTCGTAAGAGAAGAAACGAGAGAGATGGTCCGGCTGGTGCGAAGAACAATTTCTTCACTGGATGTTCGACTCTGTTTCGTTTAGGTCTTTGTTAAATCTCGCGTACACATCATTTTGTTTTAGGATGCTGAAGATATCTCGTAATTCAGAATTAGCTTTTCGGTGAATAACGTTAATAGGGATTTTTGAGTAAATAAATTATTTTGATCTAAAGATACCAAAGTTTTCTTTTACTTCTCCTCATAAGATATAGAGTAAAATGTAGATTCTCTACGGGTTTAGAGAATCGTCATTTAAACCGAGTGCACGTTGACACTCACCGATACTTTTTCTTTCTTTTCCATAAAAAAAGCTTGAATCATTGAAAATAGCGTTTGAAGATAATTTAGCATATTAAAAGTGAGATTTTGCTTGATAATTCTACTAGAAGATCAAAGCTACTGGTACATATGTTTCTGAAGATATGTCTTTAATTTAAACTTTGAGTTGAATCGATTTTATATTTATATTTTGAAATCATAATTATCAACGAAACACAATAATCGCCGATCGAAGCACAAAGCAAACGTAAACAGTTAACTGCATCGACGTAAAAGAAATAAGTTTGGAAATTAATCGGTGGACTTTCTCTTTTCGAAAGTGAAAATATAGCTGGGGTCGTACCGGGGAAACAGAATCCATAGCCACTGCGTTACACTTTCGCCACATTCTTTCCCAAAGGTCCCGACTCATCCGCACTTTTCACTCGTTATTCACGTTCCAAGCTTTCGAGGAGCATTTTCCAGCCCAATTGCCTCTTCCTCCCTCTTTGAGACCGCGCGTTTTCGCCCTTTTATACACGTGTTACGAAGCATCTCTCGAGCTCTTTCCAGTTAAACGTTTTGATCGCTCGTTACACTGCTTCTACGTATCAAAAATTTCTTTTTCTCTGGAAATTATAGAAAAAACTCACGGCTTACACTACAATGTGTAGGAGAATGTATATGTAACGTAAGAACTTTCAAATTGTTCATTGTTTATTTTTTATTTTGCATTGTAATTCTGAAATTATTACGACACACGTGATACAAATTACGGTTGAGAGCAGACCGACGCGATACTTTTCATATATATTTTTTGATAAATGGTACTATACAATACATTTCATGAATTTATGATTTTACCATCAATATATAATTGCAATAACACCGCGTTATTTGTTCACACTTGGTTGAACTGCTCAGAAAGCAACCAATTATCTTACTGAACAATTCGACAAGAAATAAGGATGTTCAGTGTTAAATGGATCATAAAGTTCTTAAGTAATTTCACCTTTCTAATGCTCTGTAAACACATCGGGTCGTTAACAAGTATAAAATGTCATCTTTAAATTACCTTCCTTTGAATTTCAATTTTTATTCGAATAAGACAATTGTCCTAAAAACTAATAAGTATTTCAGAATTCTTCACATTTTTGAAAAGCGTAAGTGAGTGCGAGATCGATACATGTATCCGAACAATGAAATTTAGGAATTTCCAAAAAAGTCGAGTTGATCAGTATCACTGCTACAATCTATTAATTCTATCATCCTGTATTTGTTTATATATCGTTTCGAATGAAATAGAATGTACCATTTATTTTGATTAAAAGATATTATTCTTCTCAGTTTGTTCGTCCATTGGTTCGTCTTTAAATAGACGTCAATTAATTTCAACATCGACAGCTATTCGAATAAAAGCGACAGAGGTCAGTAAGCTCCAGCCTCGTACCCCGGAGAAAAGCAAAAACCACCCCGAATCCCAGGTGTATTGTATATATAGAGAGCCCTACCCTCAAAATAAAGCGATATACAAGATAAAAGAATATTATAAAGTGCGGTTTTTCTTGTATTATACGAGCGTACCGTCAGTCCTTCGATTCTCTTTTCGACTAAATTTGTACACTCATTTATATATTTATATATAACAATTAAACTGCGAGTTTTTATAACGTACAAGGGTATAAATATTCTTTGAAATATTTAGAATTTACAATGATTTTCTCCTATTTAGTTTTCATGTTTACAGGTCTCTTCATAAAAGTATAAATTTGCATGAAAGTTCGCAAACTAGTAATAATAATCTATGGATGAAGGACCAATGTCGTTGTCATTGAAAATCAACGTGAGCTTTTAACTTAATCAAACTAATTACAGAATCGTATGTATCGCAGTTCGAAGGGCGAATATAAAAGTAGAGTATCGTTGCATATAAGGTTTTATGCTTGCAACAGTGACTTGTGATGATAATAATTAGATAGATAGTTTGTATTATAACTTGTTTTTGTTAATATGTTTTCTGATGTGAGGTGATTTACTCTCTATTAATAGAGAAGGTAAAAAGGAAAACTAAAATAAAATAATTCTTGGCTAAGAATTCTCCCATATATTGAATTCTTTAATTTCTTATTACGAATCTATTTCTAGAAAAATAATCTAAAACTGAATTAATTTAGTATCATTGAGAAATTTTAATAAGATCGTTTTTAAGTTATACATTAATCATCTATGATAAAGATTAATATAAAAATTGAAATATTTCTTAGGAAACCTTTACAATCACTGAAATAGCTATTTTAGTGAAATCATCTACACCACCTGTACACTATTGATCGTGTTAAAATAAACGTATACTAAACATAGATTCCACTAAACTACGCAGTACCGCAATAATATCATGTTCCTCGTTTGATTGCCATTTGTTTTTCCTATAATTATGTGCCATTGAGTAGATCATATATTCGCAAAAGATAAATAGTCTTTCGGTAGTTAAAGCTAAGAGCACGGTACGCTCGTCGATTTTGTTTTGCACGACATCGATCAATTGTTTGAAAGATCGAATTTTAAATGGAAGTTTAATAACGTAACGAGAAGCAAACTACGCTCTATCCTAGTTTTATATACGTCATTCTGTAGAATTTACGTCGTCGAATAGATAAAATCCACGAAGCAAATGGCGAACAATTGATACCATAAGAAAAAAGGAGAAACAGGAAAAGGAATAAAGTAAAATCGTATGATTCGTTCTTTTTTTTCTTCTTGCCAGTCAATTTCCATTCGTGGACGATATATTCTACCTGACGACGATTTTTGAAACACGGTACCTTGAAAGAGATCGATTCCTAGTTAATGGTTGTTAGTTCCGAATTGATACTGGTGAAATTACGTTCCTGTCGGCCCGCTATATATCGGTTCATATATACGGACCAATTGTTTTCTATGTTTCTTTGTAAACAGACCAGAATCGCTTAAAATAATAGCCGAAGATTAGATGAAAAGAACTAATGGATTAAAGATAAAAGCCGAAGTCTCGCATCGAGTACCTATTTGTATTTAAAGAAAAGAAAATAGAATTATCGCTTGTCCTACATACTGTCGTAATAATCATTATCGTTGTTGTCCTTTTAATCTTAATGTGCAAGGGAAAAAAAGAACATACGTATACATATGATTACTATATGTTTGTGTCAAATTATAACATTATATCGAATACGATATGTATCGCAAAGAAAAAGTTTGGGAATCACGAGTTAGCGGAAGTGAAACTCGAATACAATGTACATTAATACAAGAAATCATACGATATTTATCACGACTAGAAGCTAATCTGTATAATATAATCTTTATTAGCAATCATGTATATCATTATCGATTTATCTACTAAACGCGTAGTAATATCTGTACGATATGACAAACGAAAAAATTTAATATTTATTACTCGATTGAGCAAGTTGGAGGAAAACGTATTCGAGTTTGCGTTTGTCACTTCCGATCGCTCGAATACTCGATTAAAAATTATGTACCTATGGTGTATACTTCTCTGTATCTATGTAACTAGAATTATACGTATATAGTTATAATTTTGTACAGTTAACGCAGACGCTAATCACGTATGCACGAGCCGGTCGATTGTTCGCGCGCAAATTCAAATACGATTAATCGCGATGTTTGTTATTGCGGGTTATTTATTCTCTATGGTGACCAAACGAACGTGAATGTCGTTTCTATACTTTCACCATGTGAAAATGCTTTGAACACACACGCGCGCGCGAACGTCGCCATACACACGGTACAAATTCAAATTTTATGCCTATAAACTACTACTATAAACGTTGATTAACAGTGTTCCGCGGTATTTACGGATAGACGATATTCTCGCTACTCTAATTAAACGAAGGCTACTTGAGATTGGGCGCCCGATGCTCGTATACCGTTCGAAATGTCGATCGCTGTGCACGTTTCTTATGGACATTCTTTGATCTTTGATACGTCGAAAGATAACAAACTCTTCGGATTTAATATTGTTAAGTTACAGATAAATGTAACTTAAAATGAGATTTTGTTTCTGATCTATTTTCTATTTGTACTATATCGCACGTGGTGAATATCAATGAGGATCGTTAGGAAAATTGGTTTGGTGTCTTTAAATATATCGGTATTTAGTAGATAACTATTCTTTTGTTCTATGACAATTTTAGAAAAATACTACCTGTAACTTCGTTTGACTTTATACAATGATTTTAGTAATATAGTTCTAATACATGACATATAAATCTATATTGGAATTTCTGTTCGGCGAGTCACTGGATTAATTTACATATGTAATATATACTCAAAGAACAAGTAACTCGACCCAAACTATTATGAAGTTTATCTAACGATACCAGCTTTAAAGTTAACATTGTTCGCAGGCGTGTATCCAAGGCATACAAAGTTTCTCAATGACAGCAAACAGTCTGCATCCACCGTTCATAAACATTCTATCCAAATCACTATATTCTGCGTTTATATTGTAACGTCTTTCAACTACAATTATATTTACAACATTTCCAAATGTTTCCTATTTTATATCATATTCGTTGCGTCATTACACGATGTAATGTTATTATCGATGTACAATAACTCATGGAAATTTTACAGTGATGACACTGTGCAATTTGATTGTTTCTTATTTTTAGTATTAGAATCATACGATAGCATGTATGTATTACATCATTATACATATATGAGTGTGTACCTGTATGTGTGCGTGTGCGTGTGCGTGGCGTGTGCGTGGCGTGTGCGTGGCGTGTGCGTGTGCGTGAGCGTGGCGTGTGCGTGTGCGTGTGCGTGTGCGTGTACGTGTACGTGTGCGTGCGTGAAAATTGAAAGCTGTCGAACCACATAATCTCGTTACAAAATTACGATATTTTGTCATTCGTATGCATGAAACTTTGCAGAGATTTACTAACTCGATTTATCAATCGTTTGTTATAAAGATTTTCTGTAATAGAAATTTTGCATTCGTAAACACATGCCTGCAAACAATGTTTGTAAATCTGTACACGTCAAAATAGAAGCGAGAAGAAGAAATTGAAGAAGAAGAATTTGTTCGTTAAGAGACACGTCGTGTACGATCGATCGAAGATTTCTTTTCTAAAAAAAAAAATAAAAAAATAAAAAAAATAGAAAGAAGCAAAAACACGTGTCGTATCGGCGAATCAAGTGGCACTCGATGTATACTATGAAACTGACACTACCTCACCAGACACCTAATATATCTGAACCACAAGACTGATTTTTAATAGTATTCCTAAATAGATAAGGAAAGAGGAAAAAAAAAGAGAAACTAAAGCGGAAAGAAGAAGTAAAATAAAGAAAGAGGAAAGAAAAAACGGGGTATTATAAAGAAAGATATTGCGCGTACAAATACGAATAGACCGTTTTTTAAGTAATATAATTAATCATAGTACTCTACCCGTAGTTATTATTATTAAACATTATTAATTATTATTAATTATTGTCATCGTCATGATCATACTGCGCTACTTCGCTGTCGATCGTTGAATTCCTGGAAATAGAAAAACGAAAAATGAAACAGAAAAACAGATTCTTTGTATTATAATGGCGTTTACTTGTAATTTTATCGATCCTACCAAACCACACGAATCCCCTCTTTAACGCTCACCAAAAGTCTATGCCGGATTTCTCGCGAATCATACCACAAACCACCGCCACTCATTGTAATGAATGTTCCCATCAAGTTGACGTCTGTCAAAATATTTTTATTATTAAAAACTCACTGTTTAATCGTTCTCGTGCTTTTTCTTCCTCTCACATCACCCATCTATCTGAATAGATCGTCAAGATAGAGTCTGTCTCGAGTTCTTCAACCAAGTATGAGTGCGTAAGTATTAAGAAATATTCATACTGATTAATATTTTATGGAAAGACTCATCACACTGTAGTAACAGCTGGATCTACTAACATTTCGTTCGGTACTCAACAAAGAATTAAAATGAGCATGGCATGTTAATTGTTTATTAATTATTCTTCCAATACACGATCCAGAGATACTACATTCACGATGACGAATCACTGTGGCCATGGTAAGTAGATAATTCTCCACTATTCCCCTGTCAAAGCGCAAATGTATTACATTCAATTCAATTCGTTCAATTATCCAAACATCGATATTATATATTCGATGCGCTTCGCTCGACGAAACCGATCATCGTCGGTATAATCTGCCATACGTGGAACTATAGCGGAGTAAAATTAACAGATTCCATAGGAACCGGCGATCCATAGATGTTTCTCGAGAACCCATCGATAAAAATCCAGTGTCTATTATCCCTTAAAGGACCGCGAGGCGAGGACCCGAATAAACTGTCGCGGCCCACAAAGCGTCAATATTTTCACAACTCATCCGAGGTTGCATCTTGCAACAGCAACGCCCGATATTGTAGGAAAACGAAAAAAAAAGAGAAAAAAAAATCATAGAGAGAGAGGGTGAAAAGGGGTGGATACTGAAAAACTGCACCCATGAACCACTCCGCGTCTCTCTTCCACCTCCGATGCTCGCGTCTTTTTCGCTCGTTTTTCGAGCGAAACGTTGCTGCACGAGCTGCATTCAGCTGCGCGCCATTCAATTCGACGAGTTTCCAAAATCTAGGATTCCACACACGAGATTCTCGGTGTGCGTGAGAGAAGAGTGGCTGCCGGCGCTGTTAAATCGTTCGAGAGAGAGAAGGGAAGAGAGCCGGCCGTGGCACAGTGACACATTATGCCGTAATGTGGGGGCACGTGGCAGATGCAGAGGATCGAGTCTGGCTCGATGGATCGGTGAAATCCGTCAGTGCGCAGTTTCCTTTCCTTTCCTGTGTCCGTCTGTTTCGTCCGGATAGATGTTTGTTCCTCCTTACCTTCGATCAGATGAGTCGACAGACTTTTTCGTTTGATTAGTTGCACGTTCTGGGTATTAGTTACCGTTGTCCTCGGGGAGTTGTTAAACGACACTTTAATGTACGACTGAGGGATAGAATTGGATATCGATTGCATTCGTTCGTGGAGATATCGAATGAAAAATATCGCGTGTATATATGCAAATTTTTGGGTATATTTGTTCTTTTATATCCATAATAGATATTATACACATGAAAACATTTAAGTTTATAGAGTAAGATTTCGAGAATTTTCACACTCTATAGATAAATTGTAGGTTTACTAGGGTATTTATACATATAACTAGTAAGATTTAAAGAAAGTACTTTTGCAAAACGTCTTCAATTTTACTCGCTTAATATTAACATCGTCTTGCTACATCACGCTACATAACAATTATTAACTTCTTGCTCGCAGCTGAAATTAAGAAACTCAATTCATTTGTAATTTCTTTGCTCATTAATAAGTGAAATTTCTGTTATATCCGGTTAAGTAATGTATCATTCTCACCATAATACGAAAATGCAGCTTGACAATCCCTATATCATCAATAAGTGCATAGTAGTTGTCAAAAGGAAAATTAAAACTTTCATACTCTTACACTAGATAGTTATGACAATGGCAACGGTGCAACATCAGAACCGTCTGAAATATCCTAGGATAAATACATTATATTTATTTATTGCTCCTGTCGAAATTCTGTCTGAATAAAGAAACGTTGAAAATATTGCATTTAGTTTGGTATACCTCCAGTTTTGTCTTGTATCTTTTGCCTATCTTGGAGGCAATCAACTGTATACTAATGAGAGTATGCAGACTATTAACACTGCAAAGCTTTTGTGAAGAACAAAATGGACACGTGAATAAGATTCCGTATGAGCATTCCTTTTCAAACACATTCAGACAAAAACTGTTTTCAAAGTCAATCAATGAACGGACTACTAGAAGATCTGGGTCCATTATGTTGCTATCTGAAATAGATAAACATATGTAAACTGTACTTTAATAACTACTTATAGCAATAAACCTATTGTCTTATTGACTTAACTCCAGCAGCGAAACTAAGTACTTTCAATATCTTTCATTAATTCGAGTCTATTGACTCTTTCAGACTTGCAGACTAAGGAACATTTGGGTACCACAGATACGAAAATTTTTGTACTTCAGTAATTCAATTAGGAAGGTATTGTTTACATTACATTTCAAAATATGCTTATATTTAAAATGCTTACAACTGTAAAATATAAATGACAGCGATAATTTTCTCTTTATTATAATATAATATCGGGTCTATACCCGACAGAGTAATTTTGCGATTCTTTGATTTAACGATTAAACTAATGTTACACGTTTCTTACGAACTATTGTGGATCCGTCATTTATTTTCGAAGGTCTTTAAAAATATTGAAACGGTTGAAAAATTTTACTACGGTACTGGAGACGTTAAAGAAACAACAGAAAATAAATAGCTCCCAATTCCGACTCACCAGGCCTCATTCTCCAACTCCATGCTCTAATTCCACAAGAAAATCTACTCTGTGGACTACTTTTCCACCTTCCAAATAATCGTAAACCCGTGAGCGACGGTATACCTTTATGCGTGCCTGGATTTCACGTAATTTTGGGTTTCTCCGAAAAGTAAATGGTATCGCATTTCTTAGGGCGCTGCATCGGATTGGCGCATTGTCAACGGTAGGCCACCTAAGGACCGAGGGTGCCACCAGTCCACGATCCCTTTCATCTCTCTTTCTTCGTGACAGCACGCGCGCTTTGCCCCTATAAAGGAGCGTTTTTTTTTTTTACCAAAAAGACAAAAAACAAGGAGGCTGGCCGATGGAATAGCGGAAGAGGGGTTACACCGGCGTCTCCTTCTGCCCTCTTCTCACTCAGTTCATCGTGTGTGCTTTTAGAAGGACGCGTGGCGTGCACACGACGTCATTATTTCACGTCTTTCTCTAATGCTTCTTTGCCCCCAGTGCACCGATGGAAAATTTATGGCGAACTAGTTGCGCGTTTCTCGAAAATTTCCTCGTCGAGTTGTCTCCATTAACGTCAGTTCAAAGATCGTCCTCGATCTTTTTAAATATCGCCGGAGGACTTCCATTAACGATGTTTGAACATTGATAGTGGAGAGCTACCGGATCCACTCCTCCTTTGCAGATTCCTTATTTTTTTTTTTTTTTTTTTTTTTGTAAGGAAGTTAGTCGGTTATTATAAATCTTCCAGAGGGGATTTTTTAATATCTACAAATGGATTTTCCATATCTCTTATATACCGTGGTTCGCGAAAGTATTTTAATACTTATAAAATATAATATTTTGAAATTTATTTGACACTTTAATGAGACTCGCGTATCGCGATTACATTGGCGAAGTTTAACATAAATCTGAAAATGTGCATAGAAGCTATAAAATATTTAATGAAAGTAAATATTTCGTAGCAATCAGAAAGGCATTTATTATTCATACAGTCGATTATTCATTATATTAGTAAATCTCGATATTCATGGTGGATATTAATTCTTTATTAAATATAGTTCGTTGTAGATATCTCGTAACTTCTACATATATTCTCAGATTGGTTTTAAATTCGAACGACGTGATCACAACAGTCGTATCCCGTTACAGTGCTAATGAAATTTTGGAATGTTTTATATAACACACATAATATAAATATACAAATTTTTAGTCTGTGTTGAAATATTTTCGTGTGCCAGTATATCTATTAAAACATAATTCTCGTTTCAAGCTATATAACCCAAAGAAAAACAGCAGGGTTAATAGGTGTACAGGACCATGGAGAAGCCATTCAGGGCAATAAACATCCAAAAACTTCACCAATTTCGTTCTTTTGTTCCGTTTTGTTCACTCCGTGGCATCGTTTGCATGGAAATCGAACTTAATGCCCGGAGATGGAAGTCACGCCCGAAGGAGATCGCCGTTTCGTGCGATGTTCGAAATAGCGGCGTTGATCGTTTTTTTCATTGTTCCTGGGCCATATGTCGGGAATAAAGCCGACTTCCGTAAAACGGGAAGTCATTTAAATTTAGGCTGTTTACGGAATTTAAGAGGCGAACCGAAACAGAGGGTGGAGAGGGTGACGCTGCGCTCTGACTAATATATTCCAATTTTACGTCCATTTCGAGCTTCTACGAATTCTCTGGATCCGTGTATTTTTAGTTACTTGCACGAAACTGTTTGACTTCCAAAACTAAATAAAAAGACACTTTTGGTAACACGTTCAAAAACGTATTGAATTGTCAAATTGCTCTCCCGTAAGAAATAGAATGTATTCTGCTCCTCTATAATCGTCATATAAAGGGATTTTTATTGCACTTATGGGATGTTTAACTATGCAAAAATATACAGAAACAGGTATAATACACAAAGATGTATAAAATACCCGTTAAAATATTTAATAAATACAGCAAGTAATCTTTCTATTATTTTCATAAAAGTATGAATTTCCATATGTATTTGTACAATCCAATAATAAATATATAAAATATCTCTGTTCTTACCCATTATGATTGAAGAAAATAGAAACGTAAAGAATATATATATGAGAATGGCAAGACTAAAAAGAGAAATAAAGAAGAGAAGAGAGGAAGAAATATATGGTATACGTTCGATCGGAATAGTTTCATTTGCTGATGACCGGATACTTCCGGAAGTACGTTTCAAGTGGACGATGGAGAAATGGCGGATTCGAATTCGAAGGACCGCACGGGGAGTCGAGCAATATATTTTCGAAACTCGTTTTCCAGCTAGCGGGAGAAAAAAAAAGGACAATGAGCTGCTCCGGTGAGGCCCGGTTTCGAGTCCTAATTATACAGCACACGCCAAATAAATGGGCATCGTTCCTCGAAAGCACCGTTGCCTCTCGGCAGTCGAATGCTCTTCGGCTTCTCGTAGCACATCTAATGATAAGTAGAAGACCATATGGCGAATCCTTTTGCCACCATTCAAAATCGCCAGGCACCAAGTTGCACGACCTTCGGAAGAACTCTTCGCGTCACGAACCGATCCTGATATTATACACTGTGGTTATAGGGTGATATGAGTTATCTAAACTTCGACATTTTAACATCCAGTTATGAACAAACTTGTCGTACATCTTGAGACGCGATTATTTTTCAATTTAATTAAGAATAGGAAAATATCGTTTTCTTTAGGTCCAGCGAGAGGAAAAATCAATAATGAGAAAATGATTCGTATAATTGCTCCGAAGGTTTATTTGACTCTGCGAGGAAGTATTATATAAAAATTAGGAAAATAAACTACGAAATAACTTGCAGAAATAAAAGTATGCATCTTATCGAAGTATAATAATTACAACTGAGAAAGTATCGTCGAACAAACTTCATTCCTTCGTATCCTCGCAGAAAACAAAGTCATATTACGTTTATATTACCCGTCAAGATATAACGAATTAAACTTCAGCGAAGAAAGTAGATCTTGACTAATTCGCTTAATCGTACTTTCAATAACGAGTTTTTAACCCAATTAAATAGTAGTCGATATTTTAAAAATGTCCAGCAGAAATGCAAAAAAATTTCAGATTTGAAAATATTCTTTTGGATATCGAGAAATCGGATGCAAAGCGTCGTTTCACAAGAACCGATAATCAAATCCAAAACATCGTTCCACGAGATCTGATGGCTCGAGCGCAAACGCTCTCAGGAAATTAGGTTCGAACGGTTGCTGTCCGTTTCACGAGTTTAAAGAGAAGCGCGCGGTTTCCACTTACGTAGAAAATTCATCCGATAAAATCAGAGAAACGCCTGGTTACCGCAGTCCACCATTGGTTTTCACCTGCTTTCCTATCTTTACCACTGTATTAGTTTATATACGTGTGTGCATTTATCGCCTGTCATCTTAGTCCGCTAATGCCCACGGAGAATCCACCTTTCTAAGTGACAGGTGCCACATTCTAGACAGAATCGTTTCGGTTATGTTCGAAAATAGTACCACATGGGTAATAAGCTTTAATTTCGTTTGCAATGTGAATGCATTACGGATATCCTTCAAATCGGACATGTTCGCGAACCGATATCGAAGAACCAATAGAAACTGCTGAATACGATCCGAAATTAACGAAGAATCCGTTGATTATTATGGGTTTCACTATTAATCGAAATTTTTCCATTTTCCATCTATGTCAATTTATTCTTACTATCAAAATATTTAATCGTGAAATTTGTATTCTTGAAACATATCACCTTCTAAAGTTTCTACCCTTTAAACTATTACCATTCATTCTAATTAAATATTGCCTTCTGAGAGAAAATATCGTACACATTCATTCTTAGAAAAGCATAGGTAAAGTTAAACTTCGATAAGAAAAATTTGTATCTATTCAAGTGCACATAAAAACATGTAAATTCATCAAAAAATTATTAAACGCAAATCTCATATCCTCTTGTTACTCGCTTCGTTCTTCAAAAAAGCTATATTTGTTCTGCTAGATCTTTAAAAAAAAAAAAAAAGAAAAAAACAGTTCTCGATCAATCCCCCTCATAGAAACCTAATTGAAAAGGAATAATTCTTATCGTGGTAACCAAACAAACATCCCCTATAGGTATCTGTCTTCCGTTCGAAACTTCAGCCATCGTCTCCATCGTCTCTCTAGCGGTTCGATCGCTGTCCGATCGAATTCACCGCACGAATCAACGGAAAGAGACTCGAAAAGCTGGGGAATCACCAGAGACATCGTAAAGACTTGTATTTTAAAGACATCCCAGGCGCGTTACAACGCAGTTTGGCCACGCAATCACGTAGCTGTGGGAAACGCCGGTAGCTTCCACAAAGTTCCGCGTAAAAGTAAGCTCGGCCCTCGTAAAAAGGAGGATTCGAACATGAAACGATCCAAGGGGTTGGCCGCTTAGGTGACACCACCGTGCCAAGGGTTGTCAAACCCCTCGAGATCCACCCCCGTGAAAGTAACCCCTGCAGCCTGCAACCCAGTATGCTCCGATGTTCCTCCGCTGGCTCCGTGCAAGGAGACCCCTATAAGAATCGGACCGAATGGACCTACGCGCTTCTTTATCGCGTTACAGTAACCGAATTTCACAAGATGGCAACGCCGAACCCGTGTCCAACGTTGGACGTCGTCTTTTCCATGTGGAATTTCATTTTTCGATAATGTTCTTGCGTGGTCCCCCCCCCCTTTTTTTTAGGTGGTCCTTTAAGAGATTGAGCGTTAGGATATCGAAAGTGGATTTTAGGAGTTGATTCTGCTAATGAGAAAAGATTCGTTGATCGTGACTTTTATAGAAGTTGATACCTCAGAAATTTATATTCAACGTTGCCCTGTAGAATTTTAGTTTTGGATAATTTTTATCGCGTCACCTCTCATTCGATGGTTAGTTTCTTAAGGAAAGATCGACCAAAATATTAAAGGCAATTTTAAATGTATTTCTAGTGAATTTGTGAAGAGGATTTTTAAAACGTCTTAGCAAAGCCGTGCTTTTGTATTGGATAAGTATATTTTTAGAAATTTACAACCGTAGAAGAGAGTAATGTAAAATAAGATTCATCTCTATCTATAAACCTTTTATGTATTTTAAATGTGATACAGAATAAGCTTGATATATTGAATTAGAGAAATAACTGAAAAACAATCGGTAAGAAATAGAGAACTATTTTTAATATAACGGTATAACACGAATAATACCGTAAATTTACAATATAGTTTCAATTTTCAGAAATCCAATCAAGTATCCAAAAATTCCTTGAAGAAGCTCTCGGTTTCTCTTCGATACGCCGTTAATCGATACGATACCGCTTTTTACAACCTCCTTTTGTTCCAAACAAGCCGACAAGACCTGGTTACCTTTTTTTCTCTTTGCTTCACAATTAACGGTACAAACAGCTTCGAGTACGTTTTAACAGCACAAAAAAAAAAGCAAAAGGAAGAGAGAAAAAAGAGAAGGAAAGGAAAATATGCAAACAGAGAGACGTGACACTGCGGAGAAGACTATCGAGTTCGACGCGTTGCTTAAAAGGTTATCTCGTCCTTTGTGAATTAGATTTTGTGGACTGCGCGAGACTGAAAAACTCTGAGGCCGCTTTCATCGCAGAAGAGCCGATATCGTGAGCATTAAACAGATTCCAGGGTATCAAAGAAAGGGAGAGAGACAGAGAGAGAAAAAGAAAGAGAAAGGGAGTGGTAAAAGGGTGTTATTAGGCTGGAGGGAACTGGTCAAAGGGAATGCAAAAGAACGAGAGAGGAGAAGAGAAGAACGTTCGCCCAGAGCATATTCCGGAACAAAGAGTGGCTGAGTCTCTGAAATATGCATCGACTTACCAGTCTGAAGGATATTCCAACGGAACCAACCCTCCCGCGAGAATATATACGAAAAGCACGATCGGAGGAGCCTCATATTTCCTGATTTAGGGTGAATTTAACTCTACCGAATCGCGAGAGGTTGCATTCCATCCGGAAGAAAACTGCGTACACCAGATATCCGAGGTAAGACTTTACGCATCTATCAGTCCCTATAAATGATCCATATTGCGTGCTTGGATCAGAGAAACTTGTAATTTATCGTTATTTCGCCATGCTTGATCGCATTTCTGTATCCGCAAATTTTCCCATTTCATGATACATCTCTTTTATAAAAGTGTCTCTTAAATTTATATTGGGTTTTATAAATATAAGATATTATATATCGGGAAAATAAAGGAGACTATCGAGTTTAATCGAACTTATTGATGTTACGAACCAACAGATGCGGAAACAATGGATCTTCGCGTTTGTGTTATCGTGGATTCGTTTTCCAGAGTTTTCTAAAACTATCGTAACCTTCGCTACATTCTCGAAAAACACGGTCACATATTGATTGTCAGATTTAATCGTGACACGTGTCATCTTAGAATATTTACGTATATGAACACTTCAGGAGCCACATTCGTACGACAAACATTACTTTTCTCAATTTCTCTTAGAATTTGCTACCCCCTGTGTCATCTGCTTGCGATCTCTCATACATGCGAATCATTCGTTTCTACGGTATCGCACACCGATCGTATACTTTAAAGTAAATGTAACGAAATTAAAATATTAACGATTAAAATATCCGAAGACCAATATAATTCTCATAAGAATCTACGTATTCGACTCTGCCAACTTAATCATACTCTGTACATCCACCGTAACTGTAACCGTAACCTAAGCGTGTACTTCCGCGATTTCTTCGCAGTTCGCGTTCTTATCGCGCAGGCAATGGGAAAGGCTGAGGATGCCTCGGAATCAAGGAGGGATAATTCGGAGCAGCGGACGTTCCACGGACGAACGGACCAACGGACTGACGAACGGACGTAGAAACGAACGGACGGGGTAGAGAGTTGCTATAGAAACACTAATTCCGTCTCTGTCGTGCCAGCGGGCCGCGCTTGGCGATCCCTGCAGCCGAGGGAAGAAAAAATAGCGAGGGTGAAAAACCTGGGGGTGACTCAAATAAAAAAACGGATCAATATTAACTCTTTTTTCAGGGGCGGATGGCCCACCGGGTGGGGATGCCTCGGTTTTTACCCCTCTCTGTACCGCTCTTTTTTTTCCTAACCTTTTCGCGCTCTATACCTCTCTCTCTCTCTTTCTCTCTCTCTCGGTTACCATATCGCTCTCCCTTGCTCTTGTTACACATTTTCGACCCTTTTTTTTTCACCCTTCCAATGGACCTTCGTAAGTCCTCTTCGTCCCGCCAACGACACGCACCGCTTCCTTATTCCTCCGCAGGCCGAACAGCACGAATACGAAATTAGCGAGCACGAACATCCTTCTCTTCCATTTTCTTCCACTTTCTTCCGATACGGCTTCGATATGCTTGTTATGCTCTGGATGGTTATCAGGTTATCCGTTGAGAGCGGAATGTCGTTGATGAAAAATTTGATTTTTACGTTCGACGTTGCGAGCTTAGAGGTTTTCAGGTAATTTCATTTCGTTGATTCGTTGTTTTATTGGAGGATTCCTTGGAAATTTGTACGCGGAAGCTGCGATTGATAGGCATTTCTCGAAAATTGATTATATGCGTTTTTAAGTACAGCTATCGCATTGCAAATTGGTTTCTTTTTGGTAGGAAGTTGAGTTAATAGTAAAGTAATTTCTCTAAATATTGGAAAAAGGAAGAGATATTTTAATGTGAGCGCAGAGTGAAAAATGCGATCGGATGGAATGATATGTTTATATATATGCATCGAGCAACACGTATTTAAGCGGTAAAGGATGGCGATTTAATAGTGTGCCGCAGTCCAAAATACTCGATAAAGATTGATGTATTGCCTGGTATCCCGATGTTCCGCCAACGAGGGATTCGCGCACAAAGAACCTATCAATATACTAAATAATGAAATACAATTTGTTTCTCGTTTCTTAAATATAACGACACGTATCTCTGCTACAACCAATTCGAATGATTAATCCACGAATTTAATAATCTTGTGGATTACCAAATGTAAAGAGAATTTTTCGAGTACTTTAAATTATTTAATCAGAGACTTGTTAAAATGATATGCATTTCGTATGCATACGCTTGAAAAATTCAAGCCACTCTTCCTGTATCAAGAAACCTAAACGTCAAGAAGAATAGTCGTAAATTCATGTTCATATGAAACATCTTCAACACCGAAACCTCCAAAGTTTCTCTTACGTTGAAATATCTCGTTTCAAATATTTCTGCAATTGAGGAACTTTCTGCAAAAGTGGCTCATCAAACAAAATGAATTTCACATGAATTGAGTAGATCCCGTTACATTTAGTTACAGTAATCTTTTAATGTTAACTATATTCAAATTCATAATGGCAATGCCTCTTAAAGAACTTGGTATTTCTTCGTATTCACAAAATGACCGGAAACTTCATAACGACTCAGCTATTTGGCAAGGAAAGGATCTAAGCGGCCTTCTTTCAAAAAGCTTCTCGATTTTAATTTAAATCCTATTAGAGCGTTAAGCATAAGAAGGAAACAGAAAAATCCACGTGACGAAGTGGAAACACCCTCCACGCACATTCATCATCCTGTAACGCAGCATCAGCCTTAAAAAAAAAAAAAAAAAATGAGAGCAGAACGGTGGCCGAGTTTCTTGAAGTCAGTGAATGCGTCCTTGACTTCCGCGGCCGACCCTCTGCAACCCTTCTTTGCATTCAGTGGCCTCGAAAAGCGTACCCTTTCACCCTGCGCGCGCCCTCGCCTCTATGACCAAAAGAGCCCCAAACAAACAGGCATTTCCATGGTTACGCGCAATTACCAGGGTTGACCAACGACTAACTACCCGGCCTTTGAGTTTCCACCTTGAAGAACGAGCACCGCTAAGCAAATCGGTCAGGGGTCTCGAAATCGAACGCGAACGCGCTACGCGGCAGAAATGGGAGACCGAGAGAGCCAATATGCAGTAAATTCGCGCGATCACGCGTGGCCTAGTTTTGATCTATTTCCTTACCGGTTCCCTACGAGCATCCTTTTTATGGATTACGTTTATGGGGCAGGAGGGAAAGGGGTGCCACAGCTCCTCGCCTCGCCTCGCCTCGTTGATATAACCGAACAGAATGCGAATTTTCACCATTCTTGCTGTTCGTCGTCTTGGAATTTATTTGGGGATAAAATATTCTTGGAGAAAAAAAAGGAACAAGTGGATTTCGAGAGGGCGATATGAATGAGACGCGCGGATAAAATTGCTTGTTAGAGGTGAGTCATGGGTTTGGTACATCGGTAAACAGTTGTTGGGATTTTGAACAGAATAGCGTGACCTGGATTAATAGTTTTATGATAATTGACAAGGGTGTAGAGATTTTTGAGTAAAATTGCTGTACGAATTGGTATCGGAAGCTGCATTGATGGTTTTATAATTATCGCGCATAATTGAGGTGCAGGGTATAATAGAGCGTTAAAGGTACGATCAACTATCGAAGCATTGATTCGAGGAAAATTTTTGTTTCCAAGGGACAGAGTTACGGTTTTACTTCAAAATTGTCTTTCTTCTCGTGTCATAATTAGTTTAACAACTTGAGGTTCTACCACACTTTTATTGGAATACCGAAACATTGCTATATCTACTTGCCTTTTATAATACAATATCAGTATAGTTATAGTGATTTATACGATACACATACAATAAACTTACATTAGATGCAAATTACAATAAGTAGACGTAAAGGATTCTAGGCAGTTCGAGTATTAAATACAGTAGAATATGCCACAGCGGACAATTTTTATTAATAAAAGCAAGATGCTATAACGAAAGCAGATGCTATAACGATCACGGTTTATTCCTTTCATGTGTGTTAGAGTGTGTACGCCTTTTATTAAGGAAAGTTTGCTCGAGGTTTAACACGTATATATTGCATAAAAGTTAGGTAAATTAACTTGATATTATTTTTGCATTACTTTGTATTATGTGTTATACTTTACAAACTCAAATTGAATAAACTATTGCGTTCAAGTAGAACGATCCTGATTAATTTCCAGAATACAGGTCATTGTTTTTCTCATTCGACATTGGCATGGTTTCGAAGCCACAGGCCGTGAACAAAGGACATGAGGCCGGTTTTAAAAACAACAACAACCTTCAATTGGTTAACGCGTATCCATCTATAAAGGGGTGATGCTCACTTTACAATATTTCCCTTTGAAACTCTGCAACTTCAATCTCAAACACTCACCCCGTTAATAATTTCAACAACATATTTAAAATATCTAATATATTAAGAATATTAAACACATCGCGTATAAAAACAAGTAATTATATCTATAACTAAAAAAAAATTATATCAATCATTTGAAAATAAGAGAAAGAATATTACATGCAGCGTGTTCTTCGATGAAATACTATGTCATTGTTAAAATAAGATTACAAGGGAAGAACGTATGAAATATTGAAATAAAAAGGAAACGTCGTGAGCAAAAATTCCTTGTAGCTCTCGCTGTAAAGAGATTGATTTCAAAACGGTTGTTGACCTTGGACTTGAACACATTTGTGCATGTCGATGGAATTGATGCCATTGATTTTTTTTTCTGCGGGACTACTACAGCTATGAGTCTGTAAAGCGAACGAATATTCCTGATCCTCCCCACCATATATTCACTATATGTACATTCGATTTTTCGTCCATATAATAAGAAGTTTACGTTGAAATAAGTAGATTCAGTTTGTAGTTTATTTAATCGGACATTAACTAAAACTTTGTTCTATTAAATGCAGTTTTCGTAGATACTCGAGATTCATAAAATGCAAAAAAAAAGCAGCGATGTGCTAATCTAAAACGATCCACCTTTCGAGTGACAACAAATATTTATAAACACTGTAATGATATTAACGAATATTAAAGAATTACGAAGAGCAGATATTACAAAAAAAAGACACTTTTCTCAGTCTTTTATAATCGATACAGCATTCCAAAAAAATTAAAAGAATAAAATTTCGCAATCGTCAAAAATTTCCAATCTTCCTAAAGATTAGACGAGTGAAGTGTCACAATCGTCGCAAGTATTACATTTTTCAGAGATTAAAAGAATAGAACTCCGCAATCCTTCAATTTTCAAACTTTCAAAGAGCAAAAGAAAAAAAATAATATTCTACAATGGTTGGAAAATTCGAGTTTCCCGAAAAATTAAAAGAATAAAATTCTGCGGTCGTTGCACGCCAAAGATTAAAGATCGTTTGCATTCGAGAGATTGAAAGAATAAAATCGTATAAGCGTAGCTTTCAAACTTTTCCAAAGATTAAAAGAATAGAATTTCGCGATCCTTGCAAACTTCAAATTTTCCACAGTCACGGTTCACAGAAGCTTTCTTTCCTTTTAAATAAATTCTTGCTACGTGTGATTTGCAAGTGATCGGTGGTCGGACACACCCTACCCGCGTCTTCTCTTCTCTTCTCTGCAGCGTATCTCGAAGGCCCGCTATGAATTCCTCACAATGGAACGCTTGTATAGCGGATATTTTATCGTTTATGGGTGGGTACCATGGTGTACCAAGGCTGATTTACATAATAGTGTCCGATACCGAAGCATACGACTTACACGAACACCTATACGTAACCGCGACTCATCGTGATTTATGCGCGAACACATTCCTACATTTCGTAACAGCCAGCAATTTCTTGCATTTCGCCGTTCTTCTTACGAAACACAGACAAGCCATTTCGCGGTGGAACGTGATTAATCGAAGAACGGATAGAGTCGATCGTTATTCCGGTATAATTAATCGTATGCAAATCATTTAAGCGAATCAAGGGCGTGATTTATTCGTGACGCGCGACGAGCAGATGTAACTTGATTCGACGCTGCCTCTCACGCCCAATGATTCCGAGATTAATTCAACGAACATGAACGAGCGAATAGGTGGCCTCGTTTAAATATCACCACCCTTAACAGCATCATAAATTAGATAAACTCGGTGCAGCTGGTGACTGATTCCACGGTTCGATCGCATAGTATTCGATTTCACTGGTCAGTGGAACAGCGAGGATTTTAACAGACGCGAAGTTAGTTCTCAGTATTTTGAATATAGGTGAAATGTATGAGAAATAGGCGCCTAAATTTTGACGATGAAGGGTCGTATGATCATAAATACAACTGAGAATGCTTCCTTTTCTTAGATATGCATAAATAGCTTTTCGAATATTTTTTAAACTAAACTCTCTCGTTTAAATTTATCAAGCTAAGAGCAATAACATGTTCGAATATATCGTTATTTTTAACTTTTCAAACAAACCCAATAACTTGAAACGAATTAAATTTAACCCAAAAATCATTAAACCTTCAAATAGCTACAGTTTCCGGAACAAATCTCATCCCTGTTACCTGATCGATCCCTATTCTTAAATGGTCCACTCGTTCAACCTATTTCCCTTAAACCATCCCCCGGTTCCCAAGGAACTTTGATTACAATTCTTCCGCGAATGATTCAACATCAACGACATCCAACGACCATAGACCTATCGTCGAAGAGGGGTTAGACAAGAGAGAAAACAACGAAGGGAAGAAAGACGATGCGAGGATACGCCGGAGTAGAAGCGAGAAAGAAAGAAGAGGAGACGCAAGACGAAGGTATCGCGGCACGAGTGTCTCGTGGCTGTAATTGCTGCTCCCGAATTAAATAAAAAAAGGAAGAAAGCGGAAAAAGAGGAAAAGAAGGAGAAAATAAGACGAGGTCGAGGAGAAAAGAAAAAGCCGCTGAAACGAGCCTGCGACTCGGCCCCTCCTGGTCTCTACTCTTCCTACTCCGGCCGATGAAGGGTCGGAGTCGTCGCTGGTGCTCCGGCATATCATTACCCTCACTCTAACCAACGATCCTCCCCTTACCCTTCGTACCACTTACCATTACTCTTTCTCTCTCTCTTTCTCTTTCTTCTTCTCGCTATATCCCGCTCAGTCTATTCCTGTCTTGCTCGGCTTCTTCTCCAGGGCTCTCTTCACCCTTCCATCTCTTCTCTTGCCGGTAGCAACCCTCGGCACTTCGATTCGCGCGGCCTCCAACCTCCCTCTCCTCGGTTCGTCGGCCCACACCGGGGGCAATATCGCCGCCCCTGCACACTGGATACATTACGGCTGCGTTGCTTAATTACGCAAGATACTTCTTCGAGGGGGGATCGCGCGTGCTACCGTGCCGCTCCCTTCTCTTCTTCACCCTTCTTTCTGCTCTATCCTTGCGCACAAACCACCCACACCCAGCGAACGTCGCATCGTCGATGCTAAGGGACCAGAAGGAGAAGAGCACCACGGGCTACGGTCAAAATATTTCCTCCTCGTTCCTTATTTCTTCGCCTTCTGCGTCCGCTTCAAGGAATCTTCCTCCTTTCACCGAGTACCTCCAGTTCAGACGAGCAGGATGACAAAAACAGATTCGTGGGTCGAAAGAAGAAGCGAAATTAGTTTGTTAACGCTCGCTACGCAATTCTTCGGACTAAATAAATTTGCGGATCCGCGGCTTGCCAATTATCGTACAGAAGTTTCTACTATCTGTCGTAACGAGGTTGTGTGGTTTATGGGGTAAATGAGGGTAAGTGATTCTGCTCCTGGATGCTTCGCGGTATACATGTTGGCAGATTAATTAGATGTCCGATAAATGTAGGGTAAATAGTAATTATACTGGCTGGTTTAGAGATACTGGGGTGTTTATTATATCGAAATTTTATTGATAAAATTATTTGTTATAGCTTCTGCGTCATTAAGCTGAATTATCGAGTTGTTAAGTTATTAGTAAATTGAGTTTTATACATATATGTGGGTACAGAAAGTATGTATGTATATTGACACGCCGTTGTATTTTTTTAAAATGTTTTTGATTATTTATACATCCTCGATGTTCAGTTCGGTTAATAAACGCAGATTCTGATTCCCATTCTTTTAACAGATTTATAACAGATTTAACAGATTTTAAATACCCTGTATTTAAGAATTTTGTTTTTAAATTAAAAACGAGTTGTTATGATAACAAGTAGAATATATAACACATTATAATACTGTCAAATTCTCGTACAATTTTCTCAGCCACTTTCTATCGCGTTCCAGTATCATCGTTCTAGTGCTCCATTCTCGTTCTTCTACAAAACAAAAGATCTCCTCAGCAGCGTATGATGTTAGACTAAATAATCGACTAGACAATGCAAACAATGATCAAAATATCCAGAAAAATCTACATATATAACCATGAACAATTTCGTCTCACACCGTGTCTTTTCACCCTTGTCGCTGTTCCAAAGACTCGGTAAATGCGCTGGATCGGCGGAAAAAAATTAAAAATTAAAATTACAATTTCCCCTGAACAGTGTCTGCTTGGCGAAGAAAAGCGGAAGGAGGACAGACGGAAATGGAAGAGACAAACGAGAAGGTAGCGAAGAAAGACGAAGCTGAGTGAGGAGGGGGTGAGCCAATGGCGACAGAACAGGGTGAAGAGAGTGCTCGGCATAAGGCATAAAAAATAATGCGCGCGTAAAAAGGCGACGCCCGCTTTTGCGACCAAAAAAGGGTACGGCAGAGGGAAAATATTCACGGTTTAGTAACGGGCCATGAATAATAAACCGAAGGAGTAACGCGAGGCGAGCGAGGTCAGATGAGAGCCCATTAGCGGATATCTTGGTAAAAGTGTCCTAGTAGATACAAAAGGTGTTCAATTATAGAACACTTTGTCCGTCTTTGACTTCGATTCACTTTTCGAACGTTTCGCGTCTTGATCTGCTGTTAAGCTTCCCATTGTCTTCCCAACTGGCTAAGCAAAACGTTTCTCGATGAAAACTTCCTGTTCTATGATCCGAACTTATGAACACGCGCAAAACGTTGTTTTTTCAAATAAAACTTCATTTGCACTTACAGTAGCTTCTGGAAATATTCGAATATTCGTAGAAATTTTTAATCTATATATTACGTGTGTTATACAAAGCATTTTGAAGTTTCATTAGCACTGTAATGAAAGTCGACTATTATGATAATGTTGATAAAGTTTGCTACAAATCTAAAGGTACATATAGAAATGACAAGAAATTTAATACAAGTACTTGGTAGGAGTATATGTTTGCCGTGATTGTCTTGTAAGTTTAATATATATTTTCATATTGGTTTCGAATTTTGATCAATATGATCAATCGTGTCTCACTATATTGCTAATGGAATTTCAAAGTGTCTTACATAACACAGACAATACACATACAACGTCAAATTTTTCTATGATAATGGTCGATCCACTGTCACAATCCACCGTAAACCGTGGCAGCATAATCATACACATTGCACGTCTTTGATTTCTCGCAGGAGGTACAAAGTCAAATATAAATAACACGGCGAAGTTATCTGCAAGAAGCTGGTTCGTTTCCCGTTCCCCGGTAACGCTTCTTTCCTTCTCTGCCTATCAATCCGCTCGACCATCCTTCCTACTTTCTTTCCTCATCTCTTTTTCCCTTTCTCTTTTCACCCTTCCTCCTACTTATCCTTTCAACTTCTTCAGAGCAGCGAGAAGATGTACGGCTCGATACCCTACGGCCAAGTTGCTCCGCAGCACTCGAGAAGTCCACCCCAAAGATTTGATCAGGAAAAAAAGATACGCGGTCCCGGGTGGGTCGAGGGGCGAAGGGTGGCCCGAGGGACGAGGGGTGGGTCCCCTAGTTCTCGTCCGGAGCAGAGGGTGGCCTCGCGAAGCGCCTGGCCCGCCGCACCCCAAGCGCTATGAAAAAAACTTGGCTACCCCCTAACGATTTTTTTTCTTCAACCCCATCTCCACGCACACTAATTACGTTTTTAAGCGAAATTACTTGCGAGACCCGGGCGAACGCGCCGCGACCAGCGCCTGATACTAACGGTTCAGACCTGTCAGGGATATACAGCTCTTAGGGGGGGTGTCAGCGATGCTCGTGCCGTCAGCGGGGTAAAATATCGTAGGGGTGCACGTTTCTTTTTTCTTAATTTTTTTTCTCTACTGACTGAACGGGAATAGAATATATTATAGAAGAAGACCCTGAAGAGGTAACGAAGAGAGAAGCCAAAATGGGGAAATGAGTTTCCCTTCTTCGTTCGAGGCAGCGGTCTTTCTAAAACACGCGAGGAGGATTACTTTTGATTATAAAATGTTAAATGGCATCGCCGATCTCGTTATTCATCTAAATTTTATTCGTGCCGGCAATTGGCCCCGAAGCAAAGGTCGTGGAAGAATCGGCTGGGTCAGCGGAAAGTGGCAATCACAGCCAGCCTCCTCTTCTGATCCTCTTTATTCCGTCCTACCACCCCTCGGTGATCATTGCCAGGATTTTCGTTTTTTCTTTTTTTCATTAATTTCATTGGCTTCGTACTGTAGCTGGCACGTGAAAGCCCCCCGCGCCTGTGCCTTTAATTCCTTCCCTTTTCTTTCTTAAACAGACCAGCTAGCCTTCTAGTTTTTCCATCTATATGATAATTGGAACCGCTGTGTCGTTTGAATTTTGCAACGTGTCAGCGTAACGATGCAACGTGTTTCTGTGTCCACGGGACAAATTCTTCTCTTTTTTTTTCCTCCTTCCGGCAACCCTTCCCAATATCGGTGGTCGATCGAGAGATGCAGCAGTTACGCGCATCTCATGAATAATTTCATCGCCTCTCTGTTTCTCTTTTTCGCTCGCTTTCTCTTTCGCTCTGGGTCGAGTTCTGTGGGTCGATCGGACGTTAGCTCGCGGGGTTTAGGTATAAGGGTGCAACCGGACCTAGGCTCGCTACAAATCCCTATAGATAAAAAGTCTGCACCCACCCTAGCCGCTATCACCCTAGCCGATAGTAGTGACTCACCCACGATCACCCAACCCATTTTTTTCAACCCCTACGTGCCACGGATCCGTGGGTCCGCGGCTGGAAGGGATGAATCCTTTCGCCTCGTGCCTGCTCCTTGTACCTTGCCGCTTCCGTTGAGAAGGGTTCGTCGAACTCTACGCGAAGGTTCCTCGTCAACTCGTTTATCGATAGAAATAGTAAGTGGTAACGGTAAGAACGACCGCGTTCATAAATAAATTCGTTCGTATTTTTTTAAAACAGTATCAATGATCATTGCTTTTATATAAAGACTACAAGCGAAAAATATGATGAGCAATTTTAAAATTCAATGATCAACTCCGTGTTATCAAAACTGTTCTTTGAATCGCTTATGAAGTTACGTGCACTGGCTCGTGAAAATATCCGAACACTTGCCATAGAAACCTTTTACGTTCACATTGTACGCATTGTATAAAACGTCTTAAAATCTCATTAGCGCTATAATAAAACACGATCATCGTGATTTTATCGGTCAAATTTAAAATCAATCGGAAAATGTATACAGAAAGTACTAGGTACTTATTGTTCGAATACTTCTCCTGCGTATTTTTGCACGCTATTGAACATTCCAGAAATGGTTCTTTATTTAATGGTTTATCTAACGGTTTTAAATAAATAAAATTGTATAAATTGATCAGCCATTTTCAGGAGACTTATATTTATGCCCAAGTGTAACAAGTTGTTCGAAATGGAAAAATTAACAAACATGTACTTGTTATTTTTCATTTATTATGTAATATTCACTGTTTTGAAAGAGGTGATCTATATACTTTTTGGTATTTTCGTTCGCATCATCGTTTTCATGATAAGCATACAAATTGACAGGACTAGTCAGTGTGAAACATTGCGTCGTTGATCCCCGCGAGGATTGAACGGTGATCGCCGTTTAAAAATTCTATAACGGCAAAGAACCGATCGATGAACGGTATATACACGCGTGTGTACGCTAATCTACGCGTGTAGTCCTAACAAAATTTACACACGGCGGCAACAGACACCCTTTAACATCGTTTTTGAAACGCCCCAAGTGTTATGTATCCGTCCACCGCCGTGACACCCTCGCTCAATCGAGTGCGGATCGATTTGACACAAAAAGCCTGATATCCTGTGAAAGCGTACACCTCTCGAAAGCCACCCTGAAATCATTTTCGTGACACTTCATCTCCATAACACGTGTCGACGCGGCTAATCATTTGCTCTACGCTATTTCGATAATCGTCAACGACACTGTGTGCAATTCTATTTTTTCCCTGATAAAGATATTCTTGTTTCGCATCATACGCGAAAACCATAAGAGGAAGAACAATGATAATTTTCAATTTTTTACAGGGAAGTAACTATAACATTCACTACGCTATCAATCAATCTCGTTCAAGATCAATCGAGAACATTGCTTTTGCATTAACAAGACGTCTTAGCATCGAAGATTCTTACAATTGTGTTGAATAATTTTCTTTAAAACAAAGCTTAAAAGACACCTAATTCTCTGTTCATCAAATCGACTCACATTAAATAAAAGTATCTTCAAATCAAAAAGCTTTTGAATCCACATTTATTAAGAAACTATTCTCTAACGACTGTCTAAATATCGAAACACCCTCTAAATTACACTTTTTGACGCGTCCAACGTTGCTTCCACTCCTTTCCCGTTTACAAGACTCGTAAAACGCGGTACAAAATAAATTTCGATAAAAGCAGAGTGCCAGAAGCTCGCGGTATGAACATCCTGTCGAGCCAGCACCACCTGAGTCCAAGAATTATGTACGCTTGTGGAAGGACGTTCCAGCTCTAACGCTGAATTTATGTACACGGTCCCATTCTTCTCGAGAAAGTGCCACCTAAGTAACTCCAACTATGGTAAATTATAAAAATTATAAAGTATTAGTACTAATGAGAGAACCAGGTGATTCCTTCTCTTAGATATTTTTGCCGAATGAAAACGAAGAATCGCGAATCCCATACATTTCGATCTGCGTAAACAGGGAACGCGATGTCGATGCGTTTTAACGGAAAGCAAAAAAAGTAAAGAGTGGAACGTCGAATGAGTTTTTGGATGGATAAACTCGAAAAAATATAAGAAAGTAAAGTAACTTACTTACTGTTCCAATACTTTCACGATTTCATATTTTGTCATTATTTAATTCACCGCTTACGAAATAGAAAAATGTGTACGTTGAATAAATAAAATTAATGTTTCGACTAACTAGAGCAAGTGTTCTAACATATTAGAAAAGTAACATTAATATAATAATATTATTATAGGGCAGTAATCTCTCGATCGCCGTGGTGTCCAAATATTAGCGAAGGTCACCGTATTTCTTACATCTCTCCTAAATAAATCTAAGCCGTTATAAATAATTGAAAATATTCAAACGAACAAACGAACCTTTTGCTCTAAAGAGTCTACGATAAATCTTAAAATTCTCGTTCCTCCCGAACAATTTTCCTTCGATCTCGTTTAATAGCTACTGAAACATCTGAGAGTCGCGTGGATGAAACGAGAAACAGGTTTCGCGAGTGCAGAGGAACGCGACGAAGGGAAAGAACGTAGAACTGGAAATCCGGTGCAAGAACTGATTACAAATTTATAGAGAGATATATCTCGCGATGCGTGTCTTGGGAAGGGAAGGGTCCGCTGCCCTTTGGATTCACCTTTGACCTCTCACCCTACCCCGCTCGAAGTGTTCGTGAACGAAGACGAGTCGTCGAACGGAGGCCTGTGCAACGAAGAGAAGACGAGATTCGCTCGTGGACCGGCGAGGAAGGAATGGAAAGGAGCGAAAGAGGCGAAGGGGATGGGCTGATTGAAGCAGGCATGATGTTTAATTCAAAGAAACTGAAGACACGCCCCGCTAACTACGGAGCAAGCCGCGCCATCAACCCCGAAGAAGACTGGACCAAGAAGAAGGAAGAAAAAGGAGTTTGGAGAAAGAAGAAGAAAAGAAAGAGGAAAGACGCTGTGATCCTCTTTGCCCTCCTTAAATCTCTCTGGTAATTGCTTCCTTTCAACGAAGCATGACTTTACGCGTGGCAGTGCAACCTCGAAGACGCTATCGGCCTATCAGAAACCACGAAACGAACGAGACGAGACTCAGTCGAAAGTCAAACGACGTCGAATTTGAATTTCAAAGTTGCTCGTGTGCTCGAAGACAGATATAGGTATGTTGTATGTATATCGACGATCGATGGGAAAGTGGTGGATTCGATGAAAACAGAAGATAAAAACAGTTTTTATATCTTCAGTTTCTAAGGTGTTGGTAAGGTTTACAGATTCAGCGATTCCGCCATCGCTACGAGCGCCTACCATTTTGTCTCGGGTGCAGCAATTACCGAGGTTGCATTGCAGACTTTCCTGTGCGCATGCCTTCCAGGGTGAAAGGGTTAAAGTCTGCCCACCCTTTGCTCGAAGGCTGGTCTTCGAGATCTGTAATTTCTTCCTACCGTATTTCCCACTTAGAGAATTATCGTTTCTCTTTTTTGCCTACTTTCTGTTTGCTATGAATTTTTGTAGGACTTTTACATTTTTTAAACTTTGTTTCTGGGTTGTTTAAGCCTTCGCTTTGATTTATTTCACGACGATACTGTTGCACGCATAGAAACTCTTTCGTACCACATCGGTTATCCATTCATTTTTATTAGATCGTCTAACAGTTTCCTAAGAAGTTTGTAAGAAGTAAATTAAAAATTAATTATTATTGCTCCTAAAATCGATATCGACAGCATTGATAGAAGAGGCATAAAAATACAAAATATCGTTTCACGAGAATTTAGATTAAATATAGTCGCTATATACGAAAGACGCTCGTTTTTAATCTCATTTAATGTATCTCAACCAAAATTATTAATAAAAGTCTCGACCAACGAAGCACTGGGAAACTGCAAGGAAAAAAAGTATGCGAACCTTTCGTGATTAATCGGATAACGGTACTCGCAGGAACGCCTCGTCAAGTCTAAAAATAAAAACAAATAAGTATCTCGAAGGGTTGAGCGGATTATAGGCGGCGAGAAAGCGCGTTACGTTCATTTGCAACCGCTCTTACTTTTCATCAAGCCCGACATTTTTTCCTTCTGTCTTTTTTTCTCTCTCATTTAATTCAAGCCAATCTTCACCCTCCGCCACCTTTCTTTCTGGTTACTTCTCCCCCTCTTTTTTCCATCCTTACTATCGCGAACTACGGCAAAAACTGACCCCTAAAACGTAGCCTAACTGCGAGTCGACACGTGGGTCAGGTCAAAGCATAGGCGCGTGCGTTTTGTTTCATTAAAAACACGCGGGCAGAAAAAAGCATGTGAAAAACTTGGCCGAGACAATGCGCGAACGCAGCTGGTTAAACGCGGAAGGGTTACCGATTAACATAAAAGGGTACCATTACACGACGCGAGACGCAATCGGATTCGAGGTGAACTCGTCTAACAAGCTGTATTTATACGCTGTTTTTACGCTGGAAAAACACACACTGGCACGGCGTGACCCTCACCCATGAGATCGGATACAGACGATCAAGTAGCGTCTATAGCTGCTTAAAGCAATTCTGAAGTAATTATGGTGGATGGTGGATGGTCGATTTCGTCGGATAGCTTCTCACGGTTAACGATTACGCAAGCATTATACATATCGGTCTCCTCGGTTAAAATTCAATTTCTTAGTTCAATCTTCATTCTTCAATGCTTTTCAAGTTATATTGATATTCCAAGTAACTATGTTAGAGATCATATGACAATAATTTAATTAAATGCATAGTGGTAATTTCTTACATAGAAGACATCTTTCTTCGATGATATTGGAACTTTAGCTTTTTCATGGTGAATATAGATAATTGTAACTTTCATTGCATCCATATGTAAATGTAATTGTAGAGATTCTAATACGAGAAATGCAATAGCTAGTTGTTGTAATCGGATAGAAATCGATGAAATATAATACGAATTATAATGAACATAATTCGTAAAAAATATAATCATATTTCCAAAAACAACTCCATTCCTTGCATAATAATTTTTGAACATAAATAACATAAATGTAACACAGATAAAAGGAGGCCGATGAACAGTCTATCGACAATTTGTCATCGACTTTTCGAACGTTTCAACGTGACCGATCAGCCGAAAGGGCGCAACAATAGCAATAATCGGCTGGGCTACTAGGAAAGTTTCGAAAATCACTCCTCCGCGGGAAAAAAGGAATAAATCAAACAAAAGGATAAGAGCACGGTGGAGTCTGCGGTGTAAATCGAAAACCGACGAGAGGGTAGCTGAAAATCGTCGATAGAGTTATAAAAGTGGGCTTCGTGGCCTCCTGCCACCCCTTCGAACGCACCCCGATACCGCACGAGCACACATTGGGATGCCTGTCCTCGAATACCGAACAATGCATTATTTATGTCTACTTCCTAGTTATCTTCCTGGTATCGGAATTCGTTTGTGATACCAAAGAATTCACGCTTCTACTCTAATCTATCATTGCTTAGCGATATATGTATATATAATATATTAATCAATGAAACATTTAAGTAAATATGCACATATCATATACTTGAGTAAAAAAACATTGCACAAATTGAAAAAGAAGGAAACAAATTAATTAAAGAAAATTAGAAGGACCATTCAGATTGCTTGAAGAAAGGTCTTCAATAAAATTAATATTTAATTAGTATTTAAAATATGTATTAATATTTTCAATATACTCTTGTCGATGATTTTTATCAATTTCTAACAATTTTAGAATTTGATAACTTCTATTCTAAGTTATCTTCAAATAATTTCGAGATATCTTAATCAATCTTCCAATGGTTTTTAATTTACAGTACATTATAGCTAAAAATTGGACTTTACGAAACCTGTGAAACGTTACATGTACGATGATCAACAATATTTCTACGTATAGAATTCTCGCGAAAAGTCTGTTCTTTCCTTGTTCCACTAATTTCGCCATTGCCCCCGAAATCAATCTTACAAATTTCTACGTAACGAATTCGAGAAAAACCGTTGCCGCGATCAGCATAACGTACAGGTCTTTCAGATTACAGAGCCCAGGGTGCTATTCTAATTTACCAACGTGATTCAATTCACCATACGAAGTCGATCTCTCGATACAATAACGTTTCACCTTTCTACAATTCTATATGTATTTTTTCTTCCTTTTTTTTCTTTTTTTTTTTTTTCTTTTATATCGTTCAGTTACTCTGATCAGTGGCGTCACGAAAGTGGAGGAAGAGGAGAAAAAATGGCAACGCGTGAAAGAAACCAGGAGAAGGAAAAAAATGTATGAACACATTGGTAATACGAGTGAAAAGTGGTGCTCGTTAAATTACAACAGTTACCGAACTCCGATTTCGCAGTGAAGAGAAACCGACGAACGAAACGAAACCGCGTGTCAAGAGTGTGACGAAGAGGGTGAAGAGTAGAGAAAGAGGGTGGCTTTATATATGCATACGAGAACATTCAGGTGTCAATCAAGAATCGAGACCTTTCGACTTTGGGGTGTGAAAATCGGACTTCTCCCGAAAAAATTTACGTATTCATTCACGCCGCCACCAATGGAAAAAGATGGAGTATAAAAGAGAAAGAGAGTGAAAGAGGGGGCGAATGAAAAAGAAAGAATTCGAGCGAAAAGTCTGTTTGCTTTTTTACCGCTCTTGACTTCATATTCGAGAGCATATTTTTTGCGCCAACCGTCACGCATTGTTAACGTCAACTTACTCGTCTTTTTTACTTTCTCTTTCTCTCATTCGCATTTTTTTTTTCTTTTTTCTTCATGCATCGCAACGAAAAGAAAACCGTCTGGTAAAATCCAGTACACGCTAACAGGAATTTTGTAATTTCGCTAGAACATCGTGTGATCCCGGTGAACGAATTTTGAACAATGTGATTCGAAGGGTTAGGAAGATACGTTACGGTTGCTTTAGGAATAATTGCATTTATATCTTTTCTTTTATTTCGTTTATTTTATTTCGTTTACTATGATTATTTGAATTCAGCAATATACACAATAGATACAATGTTATAAAATCTTCAAAACACTCGGTTAACTTTCGTATTTCAGCAATCTTGAATTCTATTGTGTCGTAAATCATTAAAAACGTTTCTATATCCACTTTTACCTAATGTATGAGAAAATTGTAATTACCAATTTAAAAACATTCACAATCTCGTCGTTAAATGAAGGTTATAACAAATATAAAAGATCTATTCAAGCGATCGTATTACGCATACAAATTGGTAAAACTTCGTTTGTTTGTATTTTTCTCAAAATCCTGTTACACGAAAGAAATAGAGGTTAATAGTGCCGACACTCTATATATTGCTTCACCATTTTTTAATTAAAAAAAATATGTACATAATATGAGAAATATGAAAAGTCGAAAGATATTTTGTAATTATTCTGTCAGGTTTTTGATATGAGACATTATCGGACGATGTATTTTCCCGAGTTGGAAAAGCGCATGATACACGACCCGTTTGCCTTTCTCGTCTCGCCTCGCCACGCCGCGCGTTTTCACACTTTCTGAATGCGGGATGAATATCGGTCTGGTTCGCCGCAAGTCGAGCATTATATCGCTTTTACATTTATAAAGCTGTCACACACCAACTCATGCGTCATTGTGAAAGGGGTATTATGCTTTAATAATGGACAGCATCACATGTCAGATTCATCCGGTTAGGTGGAAATGGTGCAAAGTTTATTTCGTTCCAGGACTATAGTGTTTCCAATCGCAACGTGTCACAAAACATTTTGTACGATCGAAAATAATAATTTTATATGCAACAATGGCATTATCTGCTTGCACTCTAAGATACTTTTCGATTGTTCTTTACTCCCTCATCTTCGCCATTGACTAAATGCAAGATAGACTTGATATCATCAGGATAAACTTCGTGTTTCACGGTCTGAAATACCGACCTCGAAACAGATCAGTGTTTCTTACGCCCTCTGCGATTTGCTGCGGCAAATATGGGAATTGTATTCGACTCAACGATAAAAATGAACTTGTCATCTACGGAGCTTTGTGCCACATGTTCTGTAATACCGACTATTCAGAGGTTTTGTTACGCTCCCTACAATTTGTAACAAAATTAATAACATAATGTGTAATTAGTCTGTTTAAATCTGTTCTGTTATTGAAATAAAACTTTGACATATTAATGCTCGATTAAGTAAACCTCTGGTAATTGAATTCATTTATCTAAATGTGAACTACTATTACATGAACGACAAATCGCAAGCAGTAAAGAAAATCAGTATGATCTTATTACATATATAAACTATTTATCCCGCGACAAGATTAAATAAATGGAATGCTCTCGTATATTAAAAACAAACCACAGACGTTATTGAATAAAATAACATAAGTAATTAAATTAGTGATTCAACTAAAACAATACTTTAATATAATCTTATATTAGAAAGTAAAACAAAGTTGCCTGTGCGTCTGTCTATTTATGTACTTAGAATTAAGTTAAACAAATTTATAAATTGTTATAAGATATTATAATGGCTCGTAAAAATTAAAAATCTTATAAAACAATTCCGAAAAACCAGTAATTATTACAAGTTAAAATACTATATACATAGGTAAATCTTTCTTTCTTTAGCCTGAGTGATCATTCTTGATCACTGGTAAATATCAATCATAGTATAATTGTTTTCATCATAATTAAAATTTAATGCAAATTAACATAGTTCTAAGCCAAAAACTAGTACCATAGAAGCGTAAATTTTGTTTTAACTCATAAAAAAGCATAAAAATTATAAAAATGATTATTGTAATAAATTGTTGAAGACATAAATTTACAATAAAAATGTAGAATTATTAAATTTAATTAAATTTGATTATTATAATGAAAAAATTATGTTTCATGACATCGGCGAAGGTCGTTAACTTTCGAGCAACCTTATCAAGGATATGTAACCTATCATCAGGTATATATATAAGGAATATCCGATCGAACTTGCGCGCAAGCTCATTTTTGTCTAAATTCTCGTAACGTAAACATCAGAAAAGGCTTTTAATTACTTATTAAAAACAATAAAATTTTTAATTTATAATATGTAAGCAATTAATATTATAACACTGTCTTTTCTATATTTCGTCAGTGGTTTTAATTCATACCATTACTATACTGAATAATGACGTCGCATGTGACAAAAAAGCTAAGGGCTTAAGTGACCCCAAAACGTCGGACACAAAAAAATACATATTCTGTTATACTATGTCTATACCTTCACTAATCTATTAACTCAATGTTAAAAGATATCTCTATAGTAAATAACATTAGGCTACTTTATTACAAATATCACCGAAACGACTTTTTACCTCAAAATGTAGCTAGCCGTTTAATCGTATATAGTACGTATAAAATTCTATTTTTATAAATTCATGTGGATTCTTTTTAATATTAAAGAGGAATTTATTTAACAAATTTTTATTTAATACAACATATCATATATAATATTTAAATGTTGATTTAATACAATAGTATGGCTGATATTGAAAGTATGCATATAACGATAAATAAGCAACCTGTAAAATATTGCAAACATGTGCCAAAATAAAATTAATTTCTTCAATTAAGTACCGTACAAACATAAACATAAATATTATGTAAGCATAAATACGTTCATAAACAGTAATAAATTAATGAACAATGCAATGATAAAAAAAGTAATGTTGAAATAAATATATTAAAAAGGTGAAACCAATATCTTTCTTGAATAATCAACTTTCCAGTATACAAGACTAATGCTATGCGGACAAAAACTGTTAAGCATCATTGGTAGAAGCAAGATATTCGTTGTATCTCTTCTCTTGGGCTTGCTGCAATTTCAGCAACTTCTTCATCTGTCCTTTACTGATTTCTGTACCATCAATATAATGCGTCGGTACACCCTAAACAAGACAGTTCTTTAGTTACAAAATGAAATGTATTATTATTATAAATCTACATACATTGCTATCGAATTGAGAATATTTATCTTTTTCTAGTTTAAACATCTCAGAAGGAGGAATTTTTCTCAGCGCTTCCTTTGCTGCAGCTTCCGCTTTTCTTCTTTCCTTCTCCAACGTCCTTTCCAACTCCATTTGCTTCTTATGAATCTTCTCTTTTAATAGTTCTTCTTTATTTACTAATTTAATTTTACAAACTTCTTCATTACTATCTTCCAAACGAACTCCAATATTTGGTAAAATATCGTCACGTAATGTATCACATTCCTCAAGAATACTACTAGCTTTCAAAGCTTTAGCATGATTTCTTACTTTCTCACGGAAATTTGCCAAAATTTCAAGGTAGGGCATAACGACTTCTTCAACCTTTAATAAGATTTATAATGAACACAAGTTTAGTCAGAACATAATAAGTAAAGAGAAAATAAATGTATATAAAACATACATTTAAATTCGCGGTATTGTTGTCAACTGGAAAACCAATACTATCATGCGATGATATAACTCCAAATATAATAAACATTTTTGTAATATAAACTGCAACATCTCTAAGTAATAGTGTATTTGGTTGTTTTATTTCTTTCATGTAAATATTGCAATGCGTCACAAGATCCCTAACAGCATCAAGTGCACTCCTTGTATCAATATTGTCTGTAATAAAATGTGTTGTAAGTTTTATTAACATACAAAATAATATAAGAATATATAATTATATAATATAATATGTATATTAAATTACATAATAACAAAATATATATTAGTTATACAATTACAATGCACAATATTTATAAATGTTCACTTACCACATAATGCGTTATGTACTAAGTCCCTGGCATGATAAAATTTTTCATTTAATTCCACTTCAGATTTAGTCCATTTAGTAAAAGTATTAATATTTGTCTCTGAACCCAAAGATCTAATTTTACATTTTACATTTAAGAAGAATTCCTATAATACAAATAAGGTGTTGTACATATATTACATTATTAAATGTTAAATTAAATAATATTAAATAAAATAATTATAAAATATTATATAACAAATAGTTATATTTACATTTAAAAACTTTTCATATTGAATGGCCATATGCATGGTATCATCACTGTAATCTAATGTATCTTTCCATGAATGCAAAAGAAATGCAAGCCTAAGTTGTCTTGCTGAGTGCTTTTTTAATGCATCTTGTATAGTAATGAAATTTTTTAGTGATTTTGACATTTTGCATCCTGCTATGGTCAAATGACCAGAATGAAGAAAATATTTAACCCAATTAGAATTATTATAATATGCTTCTGCTTGTGCCATTTCATTATCATGATGGGGAAACTTCAAATCTATCCCTCCAGTATGAATATCTAAACTTTCTCCACAAATTATAGATGCCATAACTGAACACTCTATATGCCAACCTGGTCGTCCTTTACCCCAAGGGCTTTCCCACCAAGGTTCTCCTTCCTTTGAACACTTCCAAAGTGCAAAATCAGTTGGTGATTTTTTTTCAGATACCTTTGAACCACTTAAATCTCCTAATAAAAATATTAAAAGTTATCAAAAATGAATATATTCATCTTAAAAAAAAAAAAAGAATTTTTACCTTCTCCTTCTTGCAAACTCGATGTATCACCATATGCTTCTGGGACGAGTTTAGCATAATAATGTTTATCCTGCTTATCAAAGGTAGCAACATCGAAATATACAGAACCATTACTTTCATATGCAATTCCATTTTCTATAATTTTTTCAATAAATGTTATAATTTCAGGTATGTATTCACTAACTCTTGTTAAAACATTTGGCCTTAATATCTAATGAAAATTTTATTATGAATTATTCAATATAATTAATAAATATATATAGTTAAAATCAAGAAAATATACTTAATATTACATTTAAAGAATCCATATCTTTGTGAAATTCCATTTCCCAATGTTGTGATAATTTGGTAAAAATGGAATGTTCTGTAATTGTAGCTCCTTTCGTTTTATCCAACCATTCTGCCAAAGGATCTCGTGCTTCTTTTAATAATAACTGTATCCATAGAAGTTACAAAGATAGTATCTTTAGATAAATTATTAAATAAAATTAATAAGAATATTATTAATATTAAATAATGACATAATCTCTACTTATAAATTTATTATTTATACTCTAACAATATGAAAAATATATATATACTTCTTGATATTCCTTCATTTTTTCTTCATCTTTAAGCTTTACTACGTTTTCCAAATTTTCAATAGCTTTCTCCACATTGCACAACAATGCCTCTAGCATACATTTTTTATCTGTATCATTCGTATTCTTCACTGTATCTTCAAAAATACACATTACATATTTTGCATCATCCAGGATTTCATCAAGAGTATGATTTTCTTCTATATATTTCTCATATAAATAATTTTGTCTAGCTCTCTTTATAATTTTATCATCTATATCAGTAATATTCATCACATATAAAATATCGTACCCAAAATAATCAGATAAGACACGTCTTAATATATCGAAAGATATATATGATCTAAATAGTGACAAAAATGATAACAAATATATAAAAAATAAATATTATTATCTATAGCATTTTAATAAAATAATATGCATTTTTTAAATACATAATTTTATATGCAACTTTGTACCTAGCATGTCCCATATGTGATGCATCATAAACAGTAGGTCCACAACTATACCATAATATATGATTTCCAAATTGAGGGACAAATATTTCTTTCTCCCTAGTTAAGCTGTTGTATAATTTAAGAACCGAGCTGCTTTTTCTTTCTGGTGGCATCCAAGATGGTTGTAACCTCTTTGCCATTTTTAATCTCTAGAAACTGGAAATATCCAAAAGTGATGAAAACCGTAAAGTATATCTTATCTATCTCATTACTTCTCTTCTAAAAAATAAAAATTATACAATTAAATTTACCTCTCTATGAGAAGCTTTACTCAAAAATATTTCAATACAAAAATTCTGTGTACAATTATTTTTAAAGAAATGTTCACACAAATATACAAAGAAAGATTGTCAAATAAATATCACGTGTCTAGAATTCTGTTGCAAATTTTTACTTGTTTCTACATACATAACTTTTTGAATATATTCGCGTATACGATATTTAGTATTAATGTTAATATATTTCTCTTAATTTAATCAAATAATATAAAATACTGTTCACATTAACTATCATTACACTCTTGAATGATTCACGTTCGATATCCAAAAAGACACGAGGAAATCGTTGCATGTATATATCAGTGTAGAAAGAGCGTTCGCACTGTGACGTTGTCTAAACTTTCTGTTATCTCCGATCTCCGATGCTTCTACTCAATCTTTAATATCATGTTGTAAGAAACAGTTTGATGTGATAATATTTGAACTGTTTGTCGTAAAAGTAATTTATCTATTTTAACTATAAACCATATGTAAAAAAAGAAGTAAACCTCATGTATAAATAATTAGTCTTTGCATACAAAACTTGCATCATCCTAACCTAATTAGCAGTTTCAAATGTTATGACTTTAATGCTTTACAATATGTGTGTATATATGTATATATATATATATATATATACTAACTGATGGTCTTTGACCGGATGTATGTCCTTTGTAATTGAATTTTTAGATAGATTTTAATATTAAATAGAATATAGAATAGTAAATAGTATAGAAATAATAAAGAATAAGTTAAAACAAAAAGGAAGTAGATAGCAATCGTTTGAAGAAAATTACATATTTAATAATTTTATAATATTTCTTTATGTACAATGCTTTTTTGTCGTATTCATTTGTATATATATATATATATAAATAAAGCATAAAAAAGAAATCTATATATTTTCATATAGATTACCATGAATTGGCGTGAGTGGCCGTTCGCCACGGTGGTTATCTTTATTCTAAAACGTAAGCCTTATCTTCTTCACTATTACATACAGTGCTCAAACTTATTCCAAGCACAATCGAAGAATGATAATCGGTCTCTTCGGGCCGTCTCTCACCGTCGCGTCATCAGTCAATGTGCAGTTTATTTGTTCTGAATGTTTTAGTATTTTGAGATAATAAATAAAATGCTATTTTGACTACACCACCTTTGGAACATTTTCTACCGAACGATCCAAATCCGATTCAAATCGATTCAGTAGCTGTAAAGTTATAAGCGAACAAACATAAAAGTACTTTTGTACTTTATATATATAGACGCTAAACGCCCAGACAATGGCAAAAATATATATATATTTAATATCAAAATCAAATAAATATAAACTTGATTGTATATATCATCTATTGTAAATAAGATTTATATATATAAATATTATTTTTGTCATATTACTTATTAGATCTTCTAGATATATTAGAATTATAAATATATTACATCAATAATATTATAAATTACAACACATATATGTAGTCATATACCAATAACCTCATTCTTGTTAAACAAATTAATATATCCAAATAATTTAAAATAAAATTTTAGTTATTTCAGTAGGTGATATAATTTTTATTCAAATTCTTATATAAAGTACATGTCATTGTAACAAATATTTTTATAAACATATTTTTCATATTTCAAAAGTTCTGTAAAAAATACGTGAAATGTACCACACATTTATGAATTTAATATTATGATCTTTTTTTAAATGTGATATTATGCATAAAAATCCTTGTTTCATATATGTATTAAAAAATTTATATCATTTTATTGTATTAAATTTTAAGATCACATATAGATAACATACAAAATAAGCACTTTGGAATGTGTATAATTCATATTCATATATAAAATATTAATCTTATGTTACATATAAAAATATAGAACACAAAATGTTAGCTAAAGTTTTTCAGACACATACCTTTTTTTCTTTCGGAACAAAGTTCATTATATTGTTAAATATATAGATGTTTAATTATATATATCCTGTCTTATCCTTATATTACTTTAAGTACAACAGTTTTTCTACATAAAATGATTTTTATTTTTTTTATTATTTTTTATCTTAATCAAGATTGACTGTTCCAGAAAACAGTATTTTTTGAAAAAATCATTTTATCATTTAGTAAATATAATTGATTCAACATTTAATTTAAACAGAAGTACTTGCTGCCATTTTAGCATTGTTATTCTTTTCTTCTCTGTTAGTAATTTTTTGTTCAGTTTTTATACTTTCATATATAATTTAAATGTAATAACAAAACATCTCATTTAAAAATTAATACTGTATTATCTATGTTCTTTATTTGTCTCTTCTTCCCATTCTTTACCTGGCCTGATAAATTCTAAGTCACTAGCATCCTCAGAACTTGAAATATTATCATCATCAAAATATGGTTTTGTAACTTCGTTTGGTTGCATATGTCCTAAAAAAAACATGAAATAATCATACAAATAATCATATAATTAATCATAATAAAAATATAATACGATCCTGTATTAATAATTTGTAATAGATATTTCAAAACTCTGTCATTCTACATATTAAGAGAAACTGAAAATAGTTGCCTTCTAAATTTTTACAAATATTTAAAAGACTTTTATATACATCACTTTGTTATTACATTTACCATTCAATGGTCTTCTAAATATTTCAATTTCTTTTTCATCATCATCAAAAAAGCTTGTTCCATCTTTTAATAGACTAAACGCATATCCATTCCAATTATTTTTTTTTAAATTTTTGGAAGATTTACAGTTCACACAAATAAAAATAGAACATGCAATAATTCCCAAACATACAGTGGCTGCAAAAATATGATTTAAAATTATATTCTAATAATACATTATGACTTATGTGTTATATATATTATAAAAATATTGATCATCTTACTTATAAGAACTATAAAAACAATTCTAGGCATCCCAAAAAAGTTGTCATCATATTTTAATTTGAATATCAAATGCGAAACACTATGTACATCTGATGTTATAAACAATTTAGTCTGTTGAATATATCCAGGTGCGCTAGCACTTATAATGTGAGTACCAGGTTTCAATAAAAACCAGTAAGCTCCATTTATTCCACTTTTAACATGATGCATTGATTCATTGTATGATAAAATAGCATTTTCAAGTGGCTCATTGTTCTCATTAAGGACAAATCCTTTTACTCCTTCATTAAGCTTTTCTATCATCATTAATAAACTAGCCTTATTATCTTCCCATATATTTCTTGAATCATCAGTGTTGCAACAAGTAACATATACATCAAGCATCAAAGTACTCGTATTTAAATAAAGATAATCCATTAAAGAATGTTCTCTTTTTCCACTTATACCCATGCCAGCATGAATAATTCCATTAGAATCTATATTTAAATCGTGATCACACTCTGGATTTTTAAAAGTCATATTCATCTTATGTTTAGTATATAATGATGCTAAATCTTGTAATACATCATTATCATCGGTGTTATATATCTGTTCAAATATTTTCCCATACTTTCCCGCAAATGGAATTTCAATATGTTGCGAACCAATATTCAAATTTATTGCTAATACAGCATTAATGTTTTTGAACCAATTAATTAGTGTACTTGCCTCAGTACTTAGTCTATCACTGATAGGAAATTGTAAATTGTCCACAATGAATGAATCACAAGTTTGATTATCATTATAATTTTGAGATAAATCCGGTGCAATGTATATTGTAAATTTATCTAAATAATTTGTAATTCTAGTGTCTTTCCGATAACGATCTAGTAAATAGATCGCAAAATGAAGTAAAATGTTAGATGTCACAGGTGCACCATTTGAAATACCAGCCACGAAGGCTATAGATGGTCGACCAATGCGTTTGTAATTATCTTCAGTTCCAATTTCTAAACATATTATTCGAGTGCCCGTTTGTGATTTACCAATAATATGTAAAGTTGATAATTGTGAATATTTATTGTTCAGATCGATCAAAACTTGATTTACAACATTTATCTCTTGATCGTTATCGTATTTTTGGTGTTCTGCTTTTTCTATATGACGTTTTGTCAGTTTAATGTGAAGATCAGTTATATTTTTATCATCTACATGAACTTTAATAGACTGTTCTATATAACCTTCACAAACAAATGTTAACGAATATTCACCAGGAAGAAGAATAATTTTAAAATAAGCCATGTTTTTAGAAACATGGTAACTATTGGTTCCAATCTTAACTACAGTTTCTCTTAAGGGAGCATGGTTAGTATCTGTTACCACTGCTCGAACACCAGTTGTCAGACCCTGAATAAGTTGTTTCAAGGGCAATAAATTTTCACGCCAAATAGTTGGAATAGATCCTGGAAGTGGATATTTACAACAAGCCATGTTGATACTTATCTACAAGTATAATAGATTGTAATAGATTAATATACAAATAATATAAACTAGAAATGATTTTATACATTAATAAATATATTACTTACTGTTGGTATTTTATACTGATTTTGAATATAATTTTGTACTTTTTTAACATCATTGTTAATAAAACTACAAGTTTCTTTCTGTATTGAATGTTCATAATTTTTGGCCAAAGTTTTATACACATTCAAGCTATCATCTGTATAACTAAAATAATAAGAATATAAGGTATTATTATCTTAAATTATGTTATACTATTTTAAGTTTGGATCGTATAACAAAAAAAAAAAAAAAAAAAAGAAAAAGAAAATAAATACGTAAATATATTTTAGTATATTATAGCAGTAACTTAAATTTTCGTTACCTAACTTCAAGTGCTCCACTTCCTAATATTATTATTACATCATATTCTTCATTAGATAACATTGTTTTAAATGCATTAGTAATCATGTTTAATTTATCTGATGTAGCATTATTATTTTGTAGCAATAGCCTTTTGCCTATTTCATCATCTACAATAGGATTACACTCTTGAGTATTTGATACTATATTATCAAAACCTGGATCTATGTAGGGTACAAAATGTAATACAGAGTTTTTCAATATTCTTTCTATAGGGGGATCTCCAATTTGATTTCCTTTCAGTATATGAGTTGCTAATCGTAACAGCATTTCTCTACCAATTGGTTGAGATGCAAATAGACCGCCAATTAAACCAATATGATATTTATTTTCTTCTGGTGCACCCATCTATAATTAATAAATTTGTAACTATTTTTTATAATCGTAAAACGTAAAATTTGGAATAAATGGCTATATATTTTTTAAATGATATGCTCACATTATGTGTAACTTTTAAAGAATAAATATCTACACTGATTAATGACTCCCCTTGAGCTTGAAATTCTGCAATGTTTGGTTGATCATTTTCTAATTGATTAAATTTACCACTTAACTTGACATTTTTTAAATAAATATTATCTAAGTTTGTCGTTAACCGAAAATCATAAGCAGATGACCTGAAATAGAAAATTATTACATAAAATACGAATATATACCAAATTAAGAAACAAAAATTTGTTTTCATATTAAGTATGAAAAAATTAATATGTAATTAAAAAAGATCTATTCATTAGAATACTTGATGATAAGGAAACACATAAAATGATTATACAATAAAGCATTCTAATAATCAGTTCTGCTTCTATTAAAATATAATTGTAATTTACTTTGTTATAGTCGACATATATTTTATAATATATTAAAATATTTACTTTCGTGAAGTTTTTAAATTTCTTCCTAAAATGAAATTTTTATGACTCCTTATCAAAAACAATCCTTTTTAACATTCAACAATATATAAGTATCATTATTCTGGAAATTGCAATGCTTATAAGAATTATATTAAAGTACTTTCTAGTCTTAAGAAAATCATAAAATTATATATTATATAGTTATACCAGTGTTGAGGATCATCTCGCATTAATGAGAAATCCAATACTACTCCTTCTCCAATATTAACATCATCTGATACCACTGCAATTTGCGTTTGAGATTCATACCCTACTGCACTGGCTGTAACATTGTATTCGCCTGGGACTAAAAGACGCCAATAATCTCCATCATTGGCTGCATAGATATCATGTTTAATTCCTTCTATAGATATTTTAGCATGAGGTATAGGATTTCCAATTGATGAACGTATCACTCCATGTATTCCTTTATGAGACTATAAAAAAGAATGTATAAGTATAATGAAAGAAATAATTATTTTTGTAACATGCTATACATATTAATACATAAATACCATTTCAATTAAACGTAGGAGAGGTTCTCTATTTTGTAACCAATACTCTGGTAATTCAGTTGCATTTGGAAATTTTGTACATCCTAATTCTATCGTAATTTCAAAATCATTGCTATGAACGTAATTATAATCTTGCATGCCTCCATTAACAGAATACCAAGCAGCCCCATTGGTTATACCATTTGGAAAGCTTTTCTCTAATACATTTTGTACTGTGTTTAATCGTCCATTTAAAAATGAAGGACATGGTTCTCCAAGATGCATACGAGGATGAGCATTTGAATATGCTAATGCTAAAGCTTTGAAAACTTTATCATCCGGACTTAGATTTTCATTATCATACATGTATTCTGGTTTATTATCATATGGATAATTTGCCACTAATGCTCCTCCATGAAAATTAGCAGAAAGTACAAATGGAATACTTGCAATCCAATTCATTACTGCCTTCGTCTCAGGTTCTGGTTCTTTATTATACTGTAAAATATAAAAATATAACTAGTAATCTAAATTTATAAAATCAATAAACATCTAATAGATACACATATAAAATGTGCTAAATCCATCAAAAGTGAAACAATAAAAAAGTGGAAATCCATACATTATTTGTTTCATATTGATCAGGAAAATTTCTGTTGAGATCAACATTTTTAGCGTTTGTTCTTCCTTCATATATATTTTCTTCTCTAGAAATTTCATAACCATCTGGATTCATGCTTGGCATTACATGCAGTCTGACATTCTTTAATATTTTCGTAACTCTTTTGTCACTTTCAAAATTTTCACAAAGGAACTTCAACAGCATTAGTAAAATTTCTCTGCCAACAACTTCATTCCCATGCATGTTTCCTATATATTTTACTTCAGGTTTATTTTGGCTATGTTTACCAGGATTTTCTGTTATTTCCATAACATATAACTGACGTCCTTTAACAGACTCTCCTATACTATAAAGCCTTGTAATATTTGGGTAATTCAAATTTAATTCTTTCAAGAATTTTTCCATTGCTATGTAATTATGATGTTTGAATTCCATATTATGGAAAAAACCATATTTGTCAATAGGTCTAATAAATTCCTCAACTTTATCTGACTTTAATTTTCCTACAAATTAACATAATATTACAAAACAATTAAAACTATCATATTGTAAGAATAAAAAGTCTTAAATAAAAAAATTAATAGTTCAACAAAAAGCACATCTGTAAATATATCTTCTTTAATAAACTTTTCATATATATTAAAAAGACAAAAATAAATCATGAAAATCATGAAACTTAAAATTTAAAAAACATGCAACTATTACAACATTTACAACACAACACAAGGTATAGAGAACACAAAAAGCCAAAGAAATAGTAAATAATATATTATAATAATATTCAAGATGTATTACTACTTGATGGATAAAAAATATAGGAAAAGGCTGGAAAATATTTGAGAAAACTAACTCACTGTTTGAAACAAATATAGTATTTTATTATTTTTTAATTTTTTAGACATTATACATTCAATTTGATTATATTATGCTATACATCAAATTACAAATATGATCATAAACATCTCTCAGTGTTTTACATATTTTTGTTAATATTAATAAAATTACCTAAAGATATTTATGTTTCATACTAAAAATCTTTGGATATATTTTTCATAATTCATACATATTTTCTTATATATGTATCTCATTTACTTCATAAAAATGAGATTAACATATTCTTTACATTTAATGAAATAAACCTTCTATTTTTAATGTATAATTTTTCTTCTTTATAAAGTTTAATCTGATTTTCATAATACAGATCTTTAAATGAACATTTAAATGAACACATGAAATTTAAGAAAGAGATACTACAAAATATTTTTATAATTATTTTTAAAAACTTTATTTGTTACGTTATTTGTTCTTGTAATTGTTTACTAATATAAAAGAGAGCATTCAAATAAAAAGTAAATCACGATTTGCTATTTGTTCGATAACATAAAAGTTATTCACCTAAAAAGTATAAGTGTTACAAGAAGATATGTTTTTGATGTGCAGTAATGCTTAGTTCTTACAATTCATATATAATTCAATTGTACATCTACAAAGTATTTAGACCAATTGTTTAAAATTATAAACTTATTACATTCTTTTTCTATATCTAACTAACATAACATTTCTCTATAAATTTAAGCTTTTGCATTCAAAGTATCTTTCCCTAGATACAATACAGGACAAATAAATTTAAAAAACAAATAAAAAATAATATAACAAATAAACGTAAACATAAAAATAATAAAAATGATTAAAAAATTTATGTTTAACATATGTTTATGCTCCAATTAGTTCATAAGTAAATAACTTTCACTGTAAATAATTATTTTTGTGCAAATCAGAAAGTTTCTTTATCTTTTTCTCCATACCTTGTGTGTATCTTTTTTATATTTGCTTATAATAGGACATAAACAATAATAAAATGTATAGAAATGGCAGTATCACATACTCTTGTGATATAATCATATCAGTGCTGTAAAATGAAAATAAGAATGATGATAAAACTAATTCATGAAACAAATAATAAATTCATATGTAAATATAAAAAATAATAATTTCATTTCATTTTCAATTTTATGAAAAAACAAATAAAAGACAAGAAAATTCTTTAATTGCATATATATAAATATAACTAGTAATTCATATCATCATAAGATGGTATTAGTTTATACAGTGCAAAATTCTGATTAGGAAATGGGAGTGTATGAACAAAAGGAGCATCTTGATTACCTTGATCATCATAAGTATCCTGTGTTAAAGTGAAATTGACAATAGTTGGTTCATCCGATTTTACTGTGACATTTATTTGTTCACTTGGATGATATCTAAAATCATAAAAAGTTGATATGTAGATCAAACCTTACTAAACAAAATACTAGTTTTGTAACAACGTTATGTATACTCACGCCCATGCCTCTGCATGAATGCTATATGTTCCAGGCAGTAACAAACGCCAATATTCTCCATGATGTGTAGTGGATACATTATGATTTATTCCATACACAATAATAGTTGCTCCTTCTATTGGTTGCCCATTTATATCTCTTACAAGACCTAAAATTATAAAATATAAATTAATATATACCATCGTTATTAATAAATAATTATACTTAATGAATATTTAAAGACCTGTTACTCCAATATGGGCTTGCTCGAGATATTTTATAAGAGATTCCTTATTTAATCTCCAATATTCTGGCATTTCTGAGGCATATGGATATTTACAACAGCTAAGTTCAAATGTTATCTCAAGTGCATTGGAGCGAGCATAATTGAAGTCTTGCATTCCCCCAACAACTTCATACCTAAAACAAATAACATCTAATAATATTTTCTTTACAAATAATACTTTCCAAAAACAAAGAATTCAGATATGTATGCTCACCAATATGCACCATTGGTAACACCACCCTGAAAAACATCAGAACTGCATGCGGTACCTGTACGCATTTGTGGGTGATTATCTGCATATGTGTGTGCTAAATATTTGAATAACTCATCATCTGGACTTTTACTTTCAATACAACAAGATCCTTGAATACTAAAAATCAATACAGTATATAACTTTTATAAAATAAGTAAAATTTTATAATTTATTTCATAATTGCATTTATTATTATATTACCCAGAATCATAAGGATAACTTGCTACAACAGCACCTCCATGAAGATTTCCTGATAATACAAATGGTTCTGTAGCAATCCAAGTCATCATGGCTACTGTTTCATTCTGACGTCCATCTAATATAGTACCACCTTGTTGGAGATAATTAGTTCTTCTATTAAACTGATCTGGAAAATTCCTATTTAAATCAACATGATTTGCATTTTCACGGCCAGAAAAATCTTTTCTTGATTCACATTTTCCTTCCTAAAAGTTCAAAAGAACATTAGACCAATATATGCATGGATTTAAATTAGCTTAAATCATAAAGGAAAATAACAAAAAATAGAAACATTACCACTGATTTTTCAAAGCCATCAGGATTCATTGATGGCATAAGGTAGATATCAGTATTATTTACTAATTTTGTAATTCTTTCATCTTTCCCATAATTCTTCAAAAGATATTGAGCAAGATATACTAATAATTCTCTACCAACAGCTTCATCACCATGCATATTAGCAACATATTTCACCATCGGTTCACACAGTTTTCGTTCCTTAACATTTTCAGAAATTTCAATAACTAACAAATCTCTACCTTCCACGGATTTTCCTATGGAAAACACTCTTGCCAAATTTGGATATTTTAGAACCAAGGAATTAAACAACTGTTGAAGCTCTTCATAATTTGTGTAATGTGGGATGACAAAATCCTCATCTAATTTGTTGTCGGAATTTATCACGAAACCATTAATAATTCCAATAATTAAGAAAAGAAGTAGCACGATGTTATAGATAATACGTGCGTGTACCATATTTAGATATTTATTAGCGTAAGAATATAACAAGCTTTTTTGACTTTAACGAAACATTCTACACAATTCACGATGTCAATATAGCATAAAAGTACTGATGACGTCCACAAGTGCGAGTGTGGGCAGAGTAGGGTAGAGGATTACTAGGAATGATATAGATATATGTATATGTATAATTTTTCATTGAGAATAAAAATATTTATTAGTCAGTTATTCTACATATATATTACATGTGTAACTTCTGTATTATTTTTTAAATTTCTATAACAATTTTTTGTAAAAAGTCACAGAAATTTTAATAAAAGAAAAATGAATTCTTGTATATGTGTAAGTAACATAGTAAGAAAAGTTTTATTTGTATGTATATAACATACTGACATAGATAAAAATTTTTGATAAGAATAATTTTTGTCTTTCTTTTCCTTTGTGATACTAAGTACTTACGTACATATGTATGTATATATAATATATATATAGTTGAAATAGTTCATAAATTACTAATGATATTCTTAAATATATATGTATATGAATGAATATATAATTTTGAGTTGGCAGTAAAAGGATGTTTATAACCAATTTATATGAAATCTTAGTTTAAAGATATCTTGGTATAATTCAAATTAAATTCTAAAGACAATATTGAATAAATAATTGATAAGGGAAAGTCAAATGCATGTTAGTTTATTTAAAATATTCTAAGTTTCTCTATAAACACATAACACATTGTTAAATTTCTTATTTCTTATCTTTTGTTAGATATAACGGTAAAACTTTGTTTCAATATTAGAAACATTGTAATTTCATTGAAAATTATTCAGAAAAATATTGTCGAAGAGAGGTTATGATCTTACTTCTACGAATTTTATTCGATTGCTTACAAAATGTACACAACTATTTTATGTAATAGTAGATAAAAATTTGTATGACCAGTGAATATTTCGAAACATGTCTAACAGCAAAGAAGAAAAACAGTAAGTTGTGTAAGAATATTAATAACCAATTAAAGAAAATAGAAAAATAAAAGATCATTCACTATTACCAAAAATTTTAGGTATGGTTTAATTTTACCTAAAAAGCAACAACGTATTGCCCCGAAGGTAAACAACATATTTGGCGATAATAATGATTCGGATGAGGAAGATGGTACAGATTGGGTTAAAAAGGCACTTCAGGCAGAGGGAGAAAAAAATAAAATAAAAAGGCAAGTAAGATTAAATATGCAAAAGGCTTTAAAGGAAGACCCAACAATATTTCAATATGATGAAGTATATGATGACATGGAAAGGACAAAAGATCTGTCCAAAACTGCAAAAGATGAAAAAAAGAAACCAAGGTATATTCAAAATCTTTTAAAAGCTGCAGAGCGAAGAAAAAAAGAACAGGAATATAGAATAGAAAGAATGGTTCAGAAAGAACGCGAAGCAGAGGGAGAAATGTATGCAGACAAAGAAAGTTTTGTTACTTCTGCTTATAGAGCAAAATTAGAAGAATTTAAGAAAATGGAAGAAGAGGAAAATAAAATGGATAAACTAGAAGCTATTGCAGATGTTAAAAAACAACACGATATTTCAGGATTTTATAGACATTTGTATGAACAGACTGTTGTTCAATCTTCAGAGGAATCTGGAGTTAAGAATGATACCAATGATAATAAAACTAATTTAGATAACAATTTAAAGGATATAAATAAAGAAATAAATGTCAGTGTCACAAACAAAGACCAGGTAAAAAATAAAGAAATAAAAAAGAATAGACAATATAGGCAAAGAAAAATAGAAGAAGATAGTGATACAGATACTGAAATTCAACAGAAAATGGAAAATAAAGTAGAAACTCCTGTACCTGAAAAACGTAAAAATGTTGAAAGAGAATCTGAAAGAATAGAGGAACCTGATGTTAAAAAACAAAAGCAACAAACTGAAAATGCTAAATTTGAAAAAAGTTGTAATGAGACCAAAATAGAAAATCCCATAAATTCAAAGGATGTGGAAAAAATATTAGAAAATAGTAAAAATGATGAAACTGAAAAAATAAGTATTAGTGCAAAAGAAAAAATAGAAGCAGAGAAAAGAGAGAGATCTAAGATTTGGGAAAAAAGAACAGTTGGGCCTGTATTTGAAGCAGCATTGCAAAGATATTATGCTAGGAAATCTATGAGGTTATCAATTGTATAATTTAATGTAACTGTAAAGTGTGTGTACAAGGAAGGAATTGTTTGTCTGTGTATCTGTGTGTTTAAGTACTAAGTAATTTCAACAATTGTTTGTTTAGGAAAACGATCACACTATATGTATGATAAATTTTTTTAATATAGCATTTGTAATATAAAATTGTATAGAAATTGCATTAATGATACACTGTATTCCGGAAAAACATCTGTCTTTTCAATATTACAAAATATAAATGTCTCTACATAGAAACAAATGATGGCACATTATAATTATAATATACCTCTAAATTTTACAATATTAAAATACAATAATGAAAACATAAGTATTTTTCTTAATTTTCAAATTATTTCAAATATTAAACTTCATTTTTGATATTTAATAAATGCTTGCAAAAATTTTTTATGATGAAGTTATGATATTAGTTATTTCACAAATGAATAACTAAAAATATTTTGTTCCTACATTACTTATTATAAATTGCATAACTTAAATATTTCATCACTAAACAAAGGTATAAGTTATATCATTCAGTTTCAATAAGATGAAATAAGCTGTGGCTTCATATGTCCACTATCACCTAAGTTTCTTAGTGTTACTCTCCCATTAGATCGAATAGATACCCATGTAATACTTCCATGATTTAAACTTAAACGCAACCAACCCTCAGGTGGAAATTGCAATGCTCTGAAATACATAATAAAGAAGCATTTAATTCTGTGTATTAATACGTTCGCTACCTAGTCCGCGATTTCGCTCTAAAAGTCCGACTGCACGGTATTTTTAAACTGGGCAACAAACACGTTACTATTACGTGTCATTACATTACATTACATCATTTTTTATGAATAGTTACCGGCATACAAAATATCTAATAACGTTTGCATGGCAAACAAGAATAACATATGAATCCTTTTCCTGGCTGGGTTCTGGACGATGAAAATATTTTCTAAATGCAGCTTCTATTCTAGGTCCATCTTCATAAACCTAAAATATATTACGTAATATTATAATATAATAGAAAAAAAAAAATTCCCATAATAACATAATATACTTACAACAACTTCAGAGTTCCAAATATCAATTGGCGGATCAGGTGCAATTGGCATACCTTCACTAAGAACAGAATCTTCTTTAACTGTTATATCGTTAAGATATTTTTTTATAATTTTAGCAGTTTCTTTAGCTCTGACTATTGATGATTGTATAATCATAGAATATGGTAATCCTAATTCTTGTAATCTTTTTCCTGTTGCTTCAGCCTGTTGTCTGCCTTTGTAACATATATTTTTACACAGTAAAATTTAATACATTTATAAAATTATAAAATATTAATATATAACATAATAATATATAAATAACATAAGAAATACCAACCAAGAGTTGTAAGTGTTCGATCTGAATCCGTTTTACCATTTGTATTATATTGTCCATGACGGATTAAAATTATGTGATGTCTAACATTTGATTGTTGTTTGTCAATAGATCTTTTTTTACGTGAATCTTTATCACTTTCATTGTCTAATTTAGCTACATTTGTTAACCATTCTGAATGTCGTCTACAAATAGATACAACAAGTTATAAATTGAACTTTTAAATATTAGAAATAAATTCTAAACAAAGAAAAAAGAATGTCTTGCACTATGCAATGAATATGACGTAGATGAAAATTTACAAATACTGAAATAATATTTATTTTAGGAATATACATGTGTACAAAGTATATTTAGTACAGGAATTTTATTTGTGATATTTATTTAATTTGACGTAAGAAAAAGGAACGAAAAAGGGCCTTAATCATATATAATTATTAATTTGTAGAATCAATAATATTTTTATAAAAAACTACAATAACAGTAAAGAATATAACCTATCCCAATTATGATCCCATCTGCCCCAGGACGACGGAGGTATTATCCAAGATTGTTTTTCTGATGATTGAATATGATCGTTTTCATTTGGATAAAAAAGCGCTGCACCACTTATCGCAACAAATCCACCGATCCATTTTTTTAAATTTAAACGTATAGGCATTATTGTAGTAAATTGCCGCGACTAAATTTTTTTAACGATTTAAACCAATACTGCTCATCTGTGGAACGTATTTACGCGATCGCTATCTATATACCTTCTTTTATAATAGTTATGAAAAGAGTAATATATTTTAGTAAGAGACAAGATACGTTAAATGCTATTTCAATATCAGTGATGAAATCAAAAAAATAAAATTGGAGAATTTTCCCATACGTTAAAATTATTTGAATAGTAACCGCTTACTGCCGCTTAAAATCATTACTTCTAGTCCGGGAAATTTGAAATGATTCCTTTGGCACTTAAATCAATTTCCCTATTTTTTATAAAAACGACTCATTGTTTAAGCTCATATTAGGTTCAAATTATATTTTAACATGAATTTAATAATTGAAAAATAATTTAACTATTTTTATTCCATATAAGATGCGCGGATATAGATATATAATACATATATATATATATGTATATTAGATATTTGTAATTTTACAATCAGATTAAATACATATTTTTTCAAAATATTTTCAGAGTAATAGGTGTAATACATAGTAATTATTGTTATACGTAGTAATATATAATTTTTACGTGGTATATATAATATATGAATAATATATATAGGATAATAGATATAGGATACTAAGATACTAAATATTTATACACTTTGCATATTTATTAGCAAATAGGATTTATATACTTTGTTTCAAAGAGAGTATCTTATTAGAGACATAAATTTTGTTTAGGTGGAGGTTTACAATAATAAGACTTATTGCAAATATAAGAATATGTATTTTTCGTCAGTCTTTAAATGTGCTGTCCTTGATTGTTAATAATTAAAAAAGTATTTCTTAGTTTATTAACAAATTATAAGCTTTCATAGATAAAATAAATGGTTAAAAATATGTTCTTGTAAAATTTATATATTAAAATGATATCAAATGTAGATAACGTAAGTGTATTTTATTAAATAAAGTGATACGCTATGGTCAATTTAGTTATGAAATAAGTTGTGGATTCATATGTCCTGATTCACCAAACACCCATAATTTTACAATACCATCGGGATAAATAGTAATCCATGTAATACTAGCATGATTCAAGCTTAATCGCAACCAACTTTTGGGTGGAAATTGCAATGCTCTGAAATGAGTATGAATATTAAAGGAAAAACGTTTAATACAAGTCCATTATGAGAGTGATTATATAAAGTAGTGTACCTGCATACAAAATATCTAATAACATTTGCATGGCAAACAAGAATTGTATATGAATCATTTTTCTGACTGAAATCTGCACGATGAAAATACTTTCTAAATGCAGCTTCTATTCTAGGTCCATCTCTATAATACTGAAATATGTTAATATTATTCAATATTATTTTAACTAAACACAATATCAAGTTTAAAAAATATATACATAGAAGTTTTAAATTCATATAAGTAGTAATATTCTTACATTCACTTCAGGTTTCCAGTTAGATGATGGAGGCTCAGGTTGAATTGGTGAACCCTCATTAAGAATTGAATCACACTTTACCATTATATTTTTAAGAGATTTTTCTATGATTTTAGCAGTTTCTTGAGCCCTTGTCATTGTTGAATGTACAAGCAAAGTATATGGAAAACCCAATTCTTGCAATCGTTTTCCTGTTGCCTCAGCTTGTTGCTTACCTTTATAACATTTTAACAGTTTATAACTATAATAGTTCATTTTGCTATATACCGTATGCTTGCTTTATTTGCATACACACTATTATTTCTTTAATTATTGAAAATGTACATTTTACTATATGCCTAGTTCATTTGTATACACACTATTATTTCTTTAACTATTGAAAATGCAAAAACATATTTCATGTGAAAACCGTTTGACTTCATGATGGAATTTTAATAAGATATTTCGATCTTATTTTTACATCCCTACTTAAAGAGATTTCAATACCAATGTAACTTTTTAAAATGGAACTGTAAATTTTTTTATACAGTATTCAATGTACCTTTTAATTGTCTACAGAAAGTATTAAGATACTTGGATCAATTTTAACTTTAATCTTGTAAAGCTAATCATATGAAAGACATGAAAAGACAACAAATGTTTTTATGTTTACGTTTTCCTTGTCTTCATATAATAAGTTTTGCATGATTAAAATTGAAACATCTTTTAAAGTAATCATTTTTGACCCAAGTATTTCTTTGTAGACAATTAAAAAGATATACTGAATGATGTATAAAAAGATATATAGTTCCATTAAAAAAACTTATATCAGCATTGAAATCTCTTTAAATAAGAATATAAAAAAAACATTGAATTAGTTTATTAAGTTTCCCCCATGAAGTCAAACTTTTATATAAAACATTTTTTTGTATTTTCAATTATTAAGGGAATAATAACTATAAAGGGAATAATTATTAAGGGACAAATAAACTAAACATACTTTATATTGGAAATACTAACCAAGATTTGTAAGTGTCCCATCTGCATCTGTCTTAGCTTCCACATTATATTGTCCATGACGAATTAAAATTATGTGACGTGTAGCTTTCGCTGTTTTATTCATTAATTGTTTATGATACGTATCCTGATTAGATTCATTGTCTGTTTTCATTGGTTTCACTAAACTTTTTGGATCTCTCCTATAAATAAAATCATACAAATAAAATAATAGTCAAAATAATGAATCAAAAGTAAATACACAAAAGCAAAATGCAATATCAATATAATATCGAATAATATAAGGAACAACAAATATTTAACACATACATTTATTTAATAAACTATCAATGAAATAATGTCAAAATCTCAGATAGTATAAAGAATTATGCTTTATTTAGAAAGAAACTAACAGAAATGCTCTTAATTTTAATCTATCAACTACTTATTAAGAAAACATTTAAGTTCTTCTATTTATTTATTTATGATACATAACAAAGGAGAAATAAAATCGAATTTTAATTGTACGCTATCATTGTATTGCAAAGCCACTGACATTTTTATTGGTAGCAATAATAACAATGAATACAACCTATCCCAGTTATAATCCCAAGATGAAGAAGATATCCTAGATTTGTGCGTGTGCAATAATTTATTATTATCACTATCATGTGGATAAAAGAACATCGCACCACCTAATGCGCCAAATCCTATAACCCATTTTTTAAAACTTGGACGTATAGGCATCGCTATAATAAATTAACAATCAAATTTTTTAACTGATTTGAATCAACATTATCGAAACCAAGTATACACCGGATTATGTTGTTATAGCAACATAAAAATATATTTTTGTTCGGACAGTTTTAGGCTAAATGTACACGAGCAACATTTTCGTATGCGCGCGATTCTACTACGACCATATGTCTTTTTTTATTTTCCTATGAAGAATAACAAAGGTAGACATATGACTGCAGATATTGCACTATAAAATGTCGCTCGTGGAGTTTTCGTGTAAAGTAGCGCTATCCAGCGGTGGAATCTTTCATGTCATTTATTTCTTTCTTCTATCATCTTTTTCTGTATCATGCCCACATTGTAATATTAAGCAAGTAGTTATAAAGTTAATGTTTCAGTTATTAATAACATTTTTCAAACGTCAAAATTGTAGATAACACAATCATATAAACAAGTTTAGACATACCCGTATCAAAAGCACTAAAGAAACCATTTGAAAATTGAGTCGTGAAAAATCAACATGGAATATAAGAATGTTCTCGTTCTATGTAGGCGTGATATACTATGACTGTCCAAGATAAAGACAGAGACACTCTACTCATCTCTGTCTACCTTGTAAGAACGCGAATTTTGTATCTTCTATGTTGATTTTTCACAATAATCACAATTTAGTTTTCAGGTGGTTATCCCTAGCGAGTGTCGAGATCTGTCTATACAGAGATGAGTTCCTATGATCGATCATATACATATGTATATATAAGCATGATTCAGGATAATCACCTCACCTCAAAAAGGCAATATGTGCCATCAATCACAATTTTATGTAATCTACTCTAATTATGCGAGAGATATTCATAATTTGGAAACACTACTACACTTTATGTTAACAGTAAAAGATTCAGTCTTTATTTTCATTTACTTAAAACATTTCAAATATATCTAATTATAATTTTATTTATTTATTATTATTAAAAATATATTTATGTTAAATATGCATAACTTTAAATAAAATTTAATTGTTTCATTAGATACTATCCTCAATTTTGTTAGGTGTGATATAATTTCTATTGATAGGAATCCATTAAAAGATTACCATCTTTATCTTTGAGACGTATTCTGCCATTTGAATACCGTGTTTCCTGTGCGCCATCAAGATAGATTAGTTTAATGGTTCCATCAGGATATTCACGTCTCTAAATTTTATATAAAAGTATTAAAGTATAAATATGTATAATATAAGTATGTTTTGTACATATATGTATTTTATAAAAAGTTAAGGAATATTTATTTTTGTGGAAATATTCTTGCTTGTTACCTTATGAGTACTAGTATGTATTTCACGTTGTCCATTTGGTAAAGTAAGAACTTTTTCACCATTAGTAAAAATTTTTATTAATGTTCCATCTGGTAATGTCCATTTTTCAATACCATCTGACTCTACAATTCGTACTGAACCATCTGGAAATAATACTTCTACTGTACCATCGCGCAGTCTTCTTTCTACTTGACCACTAAATAATAGAAGAAGTAATATTCACTGAATAATAAATTTTTATATGCTGAAATTAAAAATTAAATAATAAAATGAAGTGATGAAAAAAGCTTACTCAGAAAATTCTAAAATCTCTAAACCGTCTGGCATTGTTGTGTGCCATGTATGTGTTGATGCATAAAAATATTTTATTTTTCCATCTCTATTAGTCTCACGAATATCGCCATTATAATATATTAACTTAGTTACACCTTGATCGGGAAATATCTTCTTAATATTTCCATTTGGAAATTGACATTCAATAGAACCATCAGGGTGTTCAATCTGTGTCATACCTTGTTTATCAGTACTAGTATTACTTCGATAAGACGAAGATATATTCTCTGTGTGTATATTACGCAGTTTATCTGCTGATGCTAAATCTTTTGTATAATTTTCATCAAAACATTTATAATCATTTTGCACATGTAATTGAATATTGTCATTAATATCATTATGATTAGAAGGTGTATCACATTCTTTATATGATTTTTTACAATTAGCTTTTGTAACACTTATTTGACTATTTACTTTTTTCAATTCATTGTTTGAGTCTGACTTAGACTCACTTAAATTTTCAAGAGCATCAAATTTTTCTGGAATTTCTGCTAAATCTAATGTTGCTTCTTTGATTAAATTTTCGTATAAATTTCGTTTTTTAACAATATCTGTTACAGTTGTTTGATTTTTTTGTGATTTATCATTCATAATATTCGTATTACTATTACAATTATATTCTTTCCCTTTTTCTATATCCTGTTCACTAGCTGTATTTATTGTCTTCATTATTGGTTCTGTCAGTTTTTGGTCATCATCTAATGAAGCATCATTAATTTTTTTAGATTCTTTATATTGCATGTTAATTTGTTTATTAATTTGATGAATTGCTCTTGTATTTATAGAAGCTCCAGATCTTCCTTTATTCCTAATATTATTTTTCTTTAATTTCTCTACTTCTTGTTTCAGTTTTGAATTTTCTAGTTTTAATATCCTCATTTGACATCTATGTCTAGATTGTGCTGCATTCCATCTACTTTCCTTTATAAGCATGTCCTGCACCAATTGTTCTATTTCTTGCTTCAAATTTTGGATTTCCTGTCTTTCCAATTTACTTTGTTGAGCTTTTTCTTGTGAATCTCGCATTCTATTTTCTAATGCGGACTTTTCACGTGCGAGCTTTTTCCTTTCTTCTTGTAAACGCTCTTCTACTTGTTTTTTATTTTCTTCAAAATTTTTTTCTTTTTCCGTATACTCTTTGCGTAAACTTTGATGATCTTCACGTAATTTTTTACGCTGCATAGATAAAGCTGCATTTTCTTTACGAAATATATTGATCTCCTGCTCAAGTTCCAATAAACGAGCTTTTAAAAGTTCTGATTTAAAAATAGTTTCGTTTGTTTCTTGTAAGTATTTTATATTTTCCTGATCTTCAGTTACAACTACATTATTATGATTATCTACATATTCATCTACATTTTTGTTGTCACAAAATTTCATATTTTTTTTAAATATTCCAGTATCATAAAAGTTATCAATTTTTTGTGGTGTTAAATCATCTTGTAAATTACTTACTTCATCATTGGAAGTTAAATCCTCAGTATCCGATAATTCTGATTCATCTTTATGACAAACACTTTGGTACATATCATCTGTATTACAAGTAGAATCATTGTTCTCTGTCATATCTTTACAGGTTTGTGCCTTATATATTTTACTTTTCATTATTACAGGAGACTGTGATACTTCAAATGGCACTGATAATTTTTGTACAGTAGGTGTTTCTACGATTGAAGAATCACTCCAAGCCTTTTCATCTGAAAAACTTTTTGTTACTAATGATTCAGTTGATATACTTGAGGTATCTGTTAATCCAATTGTTTTGTATTCATTAAATTCAGAAAATCTAACATGAGGACTGACTTCTTTATTGTCTTCAGCAATAGGAACATCAATTCTATTTATAACATTCTGTTCATTATGTATAGATTTGATTTGATCCCTTAATAACACGTATCCGTTTCTATTTGGTTTTATTCTATTGTCTTCATTAGTATTTTGCAAAAACATTATATCTTTATGTATATTATCATGAATAATTTTCTGGTTTATAGAAACTGAGAAATCACAGTGAGTATCAGTATCCGTATTGGACTTCATACATTTATATGCTTGATTAGATTTTACAATCAATTGTTCTTTAGGTATGTTACTTCTTGGAGTAACTTGTTTTGCATTGTGCACTCTACTGTCCATTCTATATTCAGCATTTTTTACTTTAAATGGTGTTGATTGTTGTAAGAATGCAGTAACTGCACTAGATGTAGAACAGAAGCTAGAATTCTCTGCTTTTTCTTCTAACAATTCAAATATTCTTACTTCTTCTAATTCTTTCTGAGTTCCAGAATGAAAATCTGAAGTATTTAATTCAACTGCATTTTTCACTTCATTAATATCATCTTTCAAATATGTAGTTGTAGTATTAGATTTAGGCATACTACGAATTTTTTTCTTTGGTAATGAAACATTTTTTAGACATAGATGTTTTTGAGCTACATTTATACAATGTGTCTTTTTTGATAATTGTGCATTCTTTGAATGTTGAATTTTATTGCATTTACTTTCATTTCTAGGACATTTAAAACCAGATCGTGTATTGTTGGTAAATGATATACTATGTGATCTTGTTTTCAATGTAGAAGGTTGTAATTGTTGATTCAACTTAAATCGAGCTAAACCTTCTCCTTTTCTTAAAAATGGTTTTTTTATTTTATTCCCTGAATTAGCATTAGACTTTTTTTCAGGAGGTTCATTTTCACTGTCTTTCAATCTTTCTTCAAGCAATGTATGAAAATCCTTTTTAGGAGAAAATATTGGTACATCATCAATAGAAATGTGATGAACAACTATTTTATCAGGTGGTAATGGTGCTACTCCATCCATAATAAATTGTTCTAGTTGTTTTTCTTCTTCTATGTCATTTTTTATATCTGTTTTATCTTTTGATTGTCTTCTTATATGACTTTCAATGTTAATTACATCTTCACTGAATCTTTGTGTTGGCGACTTTTGTTGTGAAATTATGTTTTCAAAATTGCCACTTATATTTTGATCAACATATGAGTCATTCTTATTTATTACTTGTGTATAATTTTCTTTCGTTTGTGGTTTATTATGTAACATAATTAGATTTTTGTTATTAATTCCAGTATTTTTATCAGATTCATTTGAATTACTTATATCTAATATATCTTTATCCAGATCAAGTTCTTGTATTGATAATTCAAGTGCTTTATACATACAATCTTGTTTCTGAGTTAACATCTGCCTTTGTATCTCTTGCTGTTTCAATAATCGTTCTTGTTGTTCTAACTGCCACTGCCTCAGTTTTTGTAAACGTTTAACTACAGTTGCTTCTAAGTCCATTTTTTGAATGGGCATGGAATGTATAATAATTTTAATATGTAAATATCATTTATAATATAGTTATATATTAAAGAAGTATAAATACTTCAGTAGTTTACATACATAAATATATATATATCAACACATACAAACGGAAAAATGTAAATTATATTATGACATTTTTAAAGATATAACTTTACTAGTCTCATATGACATTATTAAATTCTTTTGATATGTATAAAATTTTTTAATTCATTTTAACAAAAAATATTTTATTTTTTATTCAATATTCTAACTATGAATTACTGAAAATTATTAAAAAGCTTTAAATTATCATAAAACACACACATACACATAAACCGACATGTAGGTATGCACGTGTATATATTGTCACAAAAAGTATTAATTGATCATTTAAAATTAACATACTTATATTTTCATCTTTAAAGAAAGAAAAGTTACAAAAGCGATAAAAGATACATTATAAATTAAATTTATCAAATTCATAATATGTTTTTAAATAAATACAGAAATACTTCTTCTGCTACAAAACCCGGTTGACAGTTTAAAAGTAATATGTATATACATGTATGCGGGTATCATACATTTGAATTCATAACGTTATAATACAGTTACCTAACACTGACTACTAAATACAAGCATGCGATTGGTTACTCGTGCAAATGTTTCTTTTATAATGGAAAAAGGGCCACGAAACTGTCTTCCAATCCAACCATTAAGAAGTAGTAAAGTAGGTAATAAAGTTTTCTATATTATACATCTTTTTTATATTTGGAATCATTTAGAAGTAATAAATTATCAACAATAATTTATTAATATAAATAAAAAATATTTATTGAATTAAACTACACTATGTAAAATAATTTTTCATTGGTATTTTTATTATAAAAATAGAAAAATAAAATTAAGGTGTAAATATTCATAAATATAAATATATGAATTTCCTACACAATGAAAAGAAATTACTATGTAACTACATATATATATAAGAGTATCATGCAATATTACATAAATTTATTGTACTTATAAAATCATTACATATCAATTTCATCTTTATTGTAAAATTATATTCTGATGTGTAATATACCTTTTAATTTATGATGCAATACATTTTTAAATTGTTAATTTTTTTGTTGTACTAAAATAATATAATTAATATTAAATTTTGTAAGAGTAAAATTTGTATTACAAATTATAATTTTGGAAACGATAAAACAATTTTAAAAAATTCCATTCTGTATATTTTATGTAAGATTATTTTGTACATCCTACATGCATTTGGTGTAATACAATAATGTGAAATTTAACAACATAGTTGTCTACATTTGATGCTATCAAGTAAATGCATTAAAACGTTTTAATATAAGACAATTTAAATAATAAAATTAATTATAATAAAATGAGAAATAAACATGAAAATTCAAATGTTAATATATTTCAATCTTTTGTTCATTTTCGTGTAACAAACATGTATTTACTTATCAAATACATCGGAATATTAACAATTAAACGGTTTTCTTACAGCAAAACGTTTTAAAAATGATATTAATTTATAAAATTTTCAGTCAATATGTTACATAGTTAACTGTAATTTTTTATCAACAAGTAATTCAACATTTTTTTCTATAGTTTTATTAAAATGATAATACAGATATACAAAATGTTTCGTACTATGTGAGTATATTGGAGAAGTAAATTGAAAACACAAAAATAGTTCATATGTTTATCTGAATTTTTGTTTTTCCATTTTTATATCCTCAACTCAACTCTGCAATACTGTCACATATGGAACACTCTGTGTATATATTATATACATACATATATATATGTATATAAAGTCGTAATACTTTGTAAAAAAATACTTATATATTTACTGAAATATTTTATTGTAAAATTAATGCAATTATTTTTTAGTAATTTAATTATTGATATAATTAAATGATAGGTTTTCTAACAGATTTTATGATAAATTTATAAGAAATAGTCAACACACTCAAATATTTTATGAACTAAATTTGTGATCACCTTTAATTTATAAATTCATGCAATAAGCTCGCAATATTAAGCAAGAAGTAAAATTTTCTTCACTGAACATAAAATGTGAAGAAGTCTATACTACAGTTGTAAATGTCTGCTCAATTGTTAGTATCCGTAAGTATTTATAGACATTTATTAATTAATTAAACACGAAAAGCAATATTAAATATAATTAAGAAATATTCATTATATGGAAATATAATTCTGCTATGTGTTTTAAAAATAATATACTTGTTTATGTGCTTAATTACGGAAAGTGAAAATTAGTCTGTAAGTATACGACGATATTTTCTATTAGGAGGAAACACTTCTTCGTCTTCGTCCTTGTCACCCGAAAGAAAAGGATCGTCATATGCGTAATTTGGTGCCCATTTTAATAATAATTTTTCAAAAAATTCTTCTAAATTTCGTGCTTCTTGATACACTTGCGACTCAACCTAAATAAAAAAAAGTATATGATTATATGAAATGTATGAATGTTTTTATAACAATTTTATATCATATTTTATATGATATAAAGTCTTCAACAGAGAACTTACAGGATTATAAGTAAAAGCATTTTTGAACATCAATCTGATGTCTGCCATTACTTGTCTTAAATCTGTGTAATGTTCTGTATGCTCAGGTTTTAATTTATCTCTAATTACATCTAGTGCAATTGGCTTTTTTATGATACGATGATAATCAACTATCTGTTAATTATAAATGAAATAATAACTTTTATGTTCCTTCAATATATTTTATATACTTTTTAAATTTGGATAGAAAAAAATTTACCTCACTAGATACTATTTCACGGAAAGGTAAGCTTTGCTCATATTGACAATAAAGTTCTAACACAATTCTTTGTGCAATTCTTAATTCTTTTGCACTCATTGTGTTTGGTCTTTTTTCTCCTGGTGGGTCATCTGAGCAGTCTAGTACATTAGTACATAACATACACTGCCATGTTTCACTTTCACTATTGCACAACAAAATTTGACATTAGCTATTAAACATAAATATTATTATACTATATTATTCGTACACTTACTCAGGAAACGATTTTAAACTAGGAATATGACAATATAAGTGGAAGACTTTTGGGCATTTATCACAACATAATACTGCATCTCCTCCATCCATGCATACTGCACACCAATCTTCATTTGGATCATCCTTTGCCATGGATGCTGCAGCATTTTTTGAATTATCTATTGAACACATAATTGTACATATACACTTATACTTTATACATACAAAATACATATTTAACCAATATTTTGAATAACAATTACATATTTTTATTATTTCAATTAAATTACCTGATGAATTCTCAGCCATTGGATTCAACCCTTCATCAGTTGAACTATCTACTTGGGCCGAATCTAACTGGTTTCGTTGAGCTTCTGGTATTACTACAATTCCATTGCTATCTAATTTTGCGATAGTAAGCATTAGATCATTCAAAGATTTTTGGCAAAATTTGTCTAAACTTTTTTCAGTTTCATCTGATTTTCCAGGAGGCACAGGACTAGGCGTTTTAGGTACTGACGAGCTAACTGTATGACCAACAGACACTGAACATTGTGATTGAGGTGGAGTATCAGAAGCAGTAGTTGTCTGTGTATTATATTTTTGATTTGCATTTGATTGTTGATTTTTTAACGTTATTTTGTAGGTATCATTAGTAGGAACTGACATGGAAGGTGTATTTGATTGATGGCGGGAAGTATAAAAAGGAAGACAGGGATTGACATTTTGAGGTATATGCCAACGAGCTGTAGGTGGTTGTTGCATAGGATAATTTATATGTTGCGCGGATGGAGAAGTTGGATTACATTGCTGAAGTCTTATACCAGATACCATGGATGTATTTGTTGGTTGATATGCAGGTGGTGGTACTGGTCGTTGGGAATTGTTTGGAGGATATCTATAAGGTGGCAATCGATATGATACATGATTTGTAGAAGATCGGAAAGGTGGTGGATTATGTGCAAGAAGTCCACGTAAACTTGTATTCTGACCAAGTTGATCTATGTGAACTTGTTGATGAGGATGTGTGGACGATGTTACTTGTTGATGGCAGCTTCCCAAAGGACGTTGTTGCATCATCATTGGTTGTTGTAATCTGTTATTGAAATTGACTGGATATGGTACACGAGGTTGATGTGCTTGTGGTGATGACCGAGGTGGCATGTTATTTATAGGATAATGTTGCATATAATTTTGCGACTGCGTTTGTTGCTGCTGTTGAGATGCTATATGAAGAGGCACTTGTTGATAGGAATTTTGTTGCATACTATTAGATTGTTGTGTTGCAACAGGTAATTGTGCAGCTATGGAAGAACCATCCATATGTACATTTGATAGATTAGTTGTTTGCTTTTGATCTGTCTGTGATTCATTATATGGCATAGATGGTGTTGTATTTACTCCACCTAATGGAGATATTGAAGGATATACTCTACCATCCACTACTATTCCTCCAATAGATGAAACCACTAAAATTATGAAAGAAAAAAAAAATTTAATATTGTACAAACCAAATATTTATTAGATAACTAATTTGAAAAAAAGGAAATAACTTTTGCTTGTAGCAATATCACAAACTACCTATTTAATAACATATAATTAAGCACCTATTATTATTAATTTAACCTTTTATCAAATCTGGTACTTTCTCCAAGGACAAATTTATTCTAACTGGTATTTCTGGATTTGGAATGTCAGCTCGTCTACTTTTTATTCTTTGTAAATGACTTGTAACAGATCTGAAAAAAAATTATGGAATATTTATATTTATTATATTTATATATATTTAGTATTTCAAATACATACTTTTTGCTATAAAGTAATTCCATATCTGAACCCTTTTTTAAGGCATGAGTTACAAATTGGATACAATGATCAGTAAGTTTAGATAATTGATCTAAAGCAACTTTTTTCTCATTTAATGTGTTTTGTTTCTGATCACAAACTTCATTTAGACGCATAACTAATTGTTTTCCTCGTGTATTAATTGCATTTGTTAACCTGTGTAAAAAAATATTACATAAGTTAAATAATTTTGTTTCACTTAAACTTGAAATGTAAAGTTTACAATAACTTACTGCACCACCATTTGTGTTATGTCTTGCACTAAATTTTTCTTTTTTTCTAAAATAAGAACTTGTCTGTCTTCTATGACTTTCATTGCACTTTTTAATAAGACTCGTTTATAACTGCAAAACAGATAGATTTTAAACATAACATTAAAAAGCTAATTTTAATATTTATAGAAAATATATAAATAAAAAAAGTAGAAATACAAAAGAATTACCTCACTTCTTTAAGTAAAGTTGACACTGAAGCACGAGTTTCAGTAGCAATTTCATGAATAAATTTGTACTTATGATCTCTGTGTTCACTTAGCTGACAATCTCTACAAGTAAGTTTATCACATGTTTGACAAAATAAAGATAATTGTTCATGTGGATGAATTGTACAAAATAAATAGCCAGGTATTTTTTTGTTGCTTTTTTTAACATTATCTCTATCATTGGCAACTTCATCCTTTGGTTTAATTGTGTGATCTTTTGTTATTTTTAATCTCTGATGTGCCTTTAAGAAACACAAATTTAAAATAATTGCCATTATTTCTAAAGAAATATATTTAATAAACATATTATTGAGTAATATTTTCATTACCATAACACAGTTTTGACATATAAATTCTTCACATTCTACACACCAACTTGTAGCATTGGCATTATCATGACAGCTGGTACATTTTTTTTCTTCTTCTGTTTCTTTAGATTCGTCATCAGTACCTGGACTATTATCCTCTTCTATAAATTTTGATAGGAATCGGTTTTCAATTAAGTTTTCTGCCTGTGTGGTGACATTACATATCTGACAAGCAATTACATTACTTTCCACTGCAATGATATGTATGTTTTAAAGTCATGACTTAATTATTATATAATATAATATACTTATATATAAAAACATAAATATTTTATAAATTATATTAATATCAAATAATCATTTTGAATCATAAAGATACTACTAAAAATTTATTCAAATAAACATAAGAGTTGTTTCATGCTGTTTCTATCGTTTAATATAAATAAGATGTTTTAATATTTATGAATATTATTATACAGATTAATAAATAATATTGAGGCAGATATAATTTGATGCTATTAATTTTTCAAAGATCAATTACAGTACTTAAATGGAACCATATATTTTTTAATACATTAATCGATACAGCTCAAATACTAGTACCATTTTACAATATTACAATTAATATATGTCCTAAACTAATGTATCCTTAACATACAATAAACAGCTTACAACTTTTTCTACATGTAATATTGCTGCATCAATTAATGCATTTAAAAAATTAATGCATTAAGTTAATCTTCATATATCCTTTATATCCACTCATAGAAAAGCTAATGATGTTAAATAATATTCTTTTTGGTCCCAGTCAATTTCTATTTGGGAAATTTTTTTATACAGCAAGTAATTTACAAGATATTTGAAATCATTAAACTAGAAGGTTCACTCTATAGATGTTAAGAAGAAAAACTCGCGGAATCAAAATTTAATAAAGTTGCAAAATGTAGACGTATAACATAGCCTTACACAGAACATCCACGTCGACCGATGTGTTGTGATCACTAAGTTTACTATTAACACATGTCGAACATGCTGCATGTAAACATTCTAAAAGTTTTGGATCATCACCGAAAGTAAATGTTTTTCCACAGAATACACATTTCGATAAAAATGCACGTGTCTCATTTTCTTGACCCTCAGTTGTACACTCGATACGCTGTTCGCACTCTTCCTCAATGCAAACGCCCTGCACTTGAGATTGTTGCATATCTTGCTTCGCGCCAGTTTGGTCAAGTGGCTCTTCTTTAATCGTTGCTATAGGACCTGTTGTTAACAACTCATTCGTCCGAGTTTCCATTTTAAAATTATCAAAGTATGAACGTGGCTACACACAAGAATCGTTTTTATATTTTATGAAAATATATCTTTCTTGAACCATGTAGCGCCATGGTCCACCATGCTACATATTCCATACTACATACTCCACACTCCACTCTGATTGCAATTACTATAGTTAGTTAGGCAAGAAATTCGATGCAACGTATAATGGCGCCCTCTGAAATAGGGATTTTGGTATTTCTAGATATTTTAGTAATTTTAATAATAAACCAAATATCTTTTTAATATTCCGGAAAGAAATTAATAAAAATTTTATAGTATAATGAGCTATTGTATAGAATTTTTCTTTTATTAATTAACTATTTATTTAGACAATAGAATATATATTTATACTATTATGTTATCGCGTGAACGTAACCTTAATTACCTGTCTCGAATATAGCTTTAGTATGAGTTTAATCTACAAAGATCAACATATACATGTGGAACGTAATTTGAATTGTCAACCATGTATGTCTAAAAGACAAAATATATTTAGAAACTGTATAAAGAATTGATGTGTAATACGACGATGGGAAAGTTAAAATTTGGGAACAAAAATACTTTATTTAGCGAACTTGAGAAATTTTGTTAAGAATCGTAATCAATTGGCAGCTTCAATTAAAGTCACGCAGGCTCTCTTGACAGAATGTTTGTTTCAAAGAATTAGAGATTTAGAACTATATGCTTAAACATTCTGCTTTTGTATCTTAAAAGCATTCGGCCGAATTAGCTCGATGGAAGCCTAAGAGAACCGTACATTTTTTCAACGGATAGTTTCTACGCGCCACGCAAAGTGCATGCTTTCTTTCACACATACACACGACGTTGTCAATTACATCAGTTTGCGTTCCCATTACCATCCACTAACGAAGATCGGAGAGTGAAATTAGTATAGGAAAAGAAGCGCTGATCTACAGGGTGAAAATTATTTTTCGATTAGTCCACTAGGATCTGAGAGGATGCAGATTCTAGGAGAAGAACTGGAAGGGACTTTACGAGCCAAGAAGAAACAAAAATTATCAGAATTTTTGTTATTGCAATCTAGGATCGCGACACGCCACTTGTATCAAAAATTATCAGAATAATCTTATGAATCAAAGTACTCTTTCGATAGAACTTAACATCTTCATTTGAATATTTTCCGCACTCTAGCGAGCAGAGCGGATCAGCGCTCCATGGGTACCAACCCATATTCCTGTTTCCTGAAAAATCACTATAAATTTGTAACAACACATTTTATATAGTGCAATTTATAGGGAATATTAATTTTAATAGTTTTCGTACAGTGAAACAGTTATACATACTGTGTGTTATATACAAAACCTTACAAATATCGTCAAAAAGAATTAGGATCTTTAAAACATGCATTTAGATAAAGGATATTCAGGTACCTTTTCTTAAATAAAAAGAATTTTTGCTTTGCCTTTTATATTATATTACTATAGAATAAATAATCATTTATTTCTTATTTTTACTCCTTAATATTATGTGCACGTGTTTAAATTGATTCCACTAATAACATAATAACAGTAGTTAATAAGAATTAATTCATTAATAACTATTACACAATTTTTCTATATTTATTAGATATTTATTTATAATTAAATATATGTATTATTTAGATAATTTTATTCTTGATAATGAAGAGAATAATAATCTTGACAGTGATGCAAGGAACGATAGTACAAATTTATATATGTTAATAGTAACATTGTCAGACGACAGCAGTTTGAGCAATGATGATACAGACAGCGAAGACAATGAGGACCTTCCTGATTCAAATAATGCACATACAAGTAAATTTTATATAAAATTTAATGTTTAAATAATTTAAACTTAATTAATTTTTGTAATAAAAACTAACTTAATGGTATATGTTTTTTATTACTTATAATATTATAAAAAGGTAATATTTCTATTTCTTTTTAAAGGTGGCAGTACAGAATCAACTTTATTAAATGCAAATGAGGAAGAAGATGAAGTTGTAAAAGCAATAATTAGGTCAAAAGATATAAATACAAATCATCCTCCACCTATTACAACAGAAGATCATGTGGTAGATATATGTTTCCATCCTAATTCAAACATGATCGCTGTAGCCGATATTGTAGGAGATGTACACTTGTAAATTTTATATTTATTAATATCATAATTAATATGTTGTTAATAATTTTGAATAACTTTATACATGTATACATATATATTTCTTTATCTGGTAGATACAAATATAATAATACAGAAACAGAACTGATATCAACTTTAGAATTGCATCTTAAAGCATGTCGTGACATAGAATTCAATGACTCTGGTACAACTTTATTTTCTACTGCTAAGGATTTATCTGTAATGCTCACTGATCTAGAAACAGAAAAGTTAATAAGACTTTATGAAAATGCACATGAGTATGTATATAATTATTACAGTTAATATAAATAAAAATATAAGTGCCATTACTTAATGTTTGATTTATTTTAGGGAGCCAATATATACAATGACTGTAATTGGAGAACATATGTTTGCAACTGGAGACGATGATGGTGTAGTAAAAGGTATGTTATATATGTATTGTTTCTTTCTCTTCTCTGTTTCATTGAATCCATTATATTTATATTTAAGTATTTTAAGTATGGGATCTTCGACAAAAAGAGAGTATACCTATATTTTCATTAAAAAAAATGGAGGATTATGTAAGCACTATAGTAACAAACAAAGAAGGGAAATACTTAGTTTGTGCAAGTGGAGATGGATGTCTTACTACATTTAATATACCAGGAAAGAAACTACATGTTCAAGTATGTGTAAATAGATATCATGTTATCTAATTATATATAATTATATATATAATCATTTAATTAGTCAGAAGAATATGAAGAGGAACTGACATGTCTTGGTTTATTTAAATCTGAAACAAAAATATTGGTGGGTACAAGCAAAGGAAAAATGTATGTGTATAATTGGGGAGAATTTGGTCTTCATTCAGATGAGTTTCCGAATTTAACTAAAAAAGCTATAAACTGTATGATTCCAATTACTGAAAATGTTGTGATAACAGGTGGAGAAGATGGAATACTTAGGTATAGTTTAAGATTTATTATATATCTTTTTTCATATATTAATTAAAATAATTATGTATTTGTTGTATGTATTAATGTACAGGGCTACCAGCCTGTTTCCTCATCATCATCTTGGAATAGTAGGAGAACATAATTTTTCTATTGAAGCACTTGATGTTAACAGTGATGGTACTTTAATTGCATCTTCGTCACATGATAATGATATCAAGTTTTGGAATGTACAATATTTTGAAACTTTAGATGTTAGTGAACGTGTAAAAGGTGGAAAGCAAAGACAATTAAAACATAATCTTCCAAGTAGTAAAATTGATAATGCATCTACCTTTTTTTCGGATCTTCAATAAAGAAAATAAATTATTATGAATGTATTGTAAATTTACAAATGATTAAATTATTAAATTCACATATAATACCGAGATTACATATTTTCATATAAATATGTTCTTAATTCATACATAACATGTACATACATATTACATAGTTTATATGTATAACAAAAAGTTAAACACAATTATACTTTTTAAAGTCAAAAATAATAAAAAAAAACATATTTTAATGAATTACATATGAAGTTTATAAGCAACATTTTTGCAACCTGAAACCATACTTCAAATGTACATTTACATTGCTTCAAATATTTTATTAAAATATTTTTGATGTTATTTTCTAATATTTGTAATATTATAAAACAAGAATTATATAAAAAAATAAATCTTAGTAACCATTTATACTTATTTTTATATGTTCATTATAACAAAAATACTTTTGAAAATTAATCATAAATAACAAATAAAAATCTAAATTTTGTGACTTACTCAATTTATATTTTAGCTAGATTTGATATTAAACAATTGATTCTTTTATATGTGTTGTACAATTATCATAAAACGTACATGAGGAAGTTGACAGAAAATATAAGTCATATAAAAAAATATTACAAAGTATAAGTTTTAGAACAGTATTTAATTAGTAGAGAATGCGTTATAATTCGTAGTCTATCTATTATAAAATTTGCTTACCATACAATGCTTTATGTTTTTGAAACAATGTTAAAGTTCTACTAAATGTGAGCTTACATCTGTTTTTGTACATATAAAATATGTTTACAAAAAGGACTGAAAGATATTCATAAGATATTCAACAATGATTATAAATATGTCAAGTATTTCTTATAATTTACATTTAATTTGTAAAAAGAAATTAATTTAATACAAATATATAAAATGGACTGTAATGCCAGAGTTCATAATATATTTGCTGTCATATTATGATAAATAATACTGATACTAAAAGATATATAATTCTTAATTCAAAGATTTGAAATTTTTATGCAATTTCCAAGTATTCGTACTTTCGTACTCATGTATGTATAAAAAGTTATCAATAATAAGAATCTTATTTTACATAAAAAATATAAGATTGGGAAATATTTTAAATAATATATGAGATATATGAATATTCTTATTGATCAAATATATTGAATATTACCTCCTTAAGGGTTCACTGAATTTTAGAAAAATGCGTTTAAAAAAACGCTTTGCATAATACATCAAACGTAATATTACGAAGATGGACCTTAAAGGGTTAACAACGTACTATGCATAATTATAATATTATTACAAATTATATATAAAAATTTATATCTTTTTACAGAAAAATGAAACAAATTTTAATGATTTCAATAAACTTATTTCAACGTTATATGCACTAATGGAAACGTTACCTTAAGAAAATTTAGATAAATGCTCCAAATTCCTCTTACAAGTAATTTAAAAGGTGAGATTCATCCTTGATTATACTAAATTATAAATATTCTTGCTTATAATACTTATATTATTTCACTGATGATTCATTTGACGTAAATATTCTGGTGTATGATAGTGTTGCTGTTGTACATGAGCAAGCGAGGGGTGAATTGGAGGTGGAAAACATCGAACGTGTTCAACGCTTGTTGCGTCACTATCTCCACTCTTCAAATATTTGTTTAATACAGCAAAAATTTGTGAATTTAGCACTTGGAATCTTCTAATCCTATCCACCATTCTTTTTAAGTGCTATTTAAAATGAATAACGATTAAATATTTAATAATCAAAAATATTATATTACAACTCATGTATAAATACTTACGATTCCTTTAACGTTTTCATCTTTACCATCAACACGTTGTACTCTCAAAATATGATAGCAAAAATCAAGAGCTTCGAATCTCCTTTGTTGACCAAGTAATACAATCATAGCACATCCAGCCCAATGTAAACCCTCACCAAATAGTTCTCTATAATGAAAATGGTATTAAATTATAAAACCTGTATTATTACTAATAGTAAAATTACATATTACTTACTCAACAGTAAATTCTGTTTCTCCAACAGGAATGCAATATACAAATTGTAACGCACTCCATAATCTATGAAATTCTGTACATTCATCAACATTCATTACTCCATTTACAGGAGGAGGACCAACCCAAATAGGATCATCTAAGAAACTACGTAGTCTACTGAGCACTACTTCAAATATAGACAAACCACAACAAAGCCGTTCTCGGGTTAATAAATCTCCTTCTCTGGCAATCATTGCTTGCTGTATGATTAAAATAATTTTAAGTTTATAACACAATTAGACATCTTATATATTTTTATTATTTGCATATGTTACATAATGTGTATATTCATTTTATTACTTACTTTAGCTGTGCCTAAATTATCTACATTGGGGACAATTTGTAAAGCTGCATATTTGGCTTCAAGTCGTTTCTGCTTAGTCTCTGGTTTTTCACCCTCTAAAATTGAAGTTATTATAATATTTTAAAAAATAAGATTGTTTTGCACATATAATTTAAAAATATTACCTTTACAATATGGTCTTGGTAATATATTTTGAAATGGTGCTGCATGTAACAAATCACAAACCTCTTCTTGTGATAAAGCTTGTTCCATTAAAAGACAAAATAAGATTGTGTTACCAAACTCGCGAAAATTATGAAAAAGTTCCGTTTTAGCATCTGGATATTGCACAATGTCATTTAATTGAGCATGATAATATCCCAAAACTCCTGGGGATCCATAATCGTATCTTGGAAGTTTACAAACTTTTGGCATAGCCTCCATTAATGTCTTAGTAAATTGATGTAAACTTCCTTGAATTAGAGATTTCACAATTTTTAAAAGTTCTTCCATTACTACTGCAATACCTTGATATCCAAGGAGTTTACACATTGTACGGAAATGTTGTGGTCCAACAAATCCCGAATATTGCCCATATTGTGTACTATATGCTAAATTTAATTGTTTACTTCCCCAAAGATAATGATGAGACATTTGAGGAGGTTTATCTCTATGTACTGCTTGTACAAATTGAAGCCCACGACATTTTACAAACCTATTATAAATATATTTTATTTTTAATACAAATAATTATGAATTCTGTATGTATTTATATAATTGGGTTTTACTTTATAACACAATTATACCTATTTGTTGCTGCATTATAACAATAATTCGGTAAAAAGTCATAATTCAATTCCCAAAATACATGAAGTGTGATTCTTCCATATGGGGCTAAAACATTATGATTTGCTTCACGAAACATAGCATCATATTCATCTAATGCAAGCCATTTACTTAAAAGTTTATGAGTAAGACGATTCACTTGTAAAAGTCCTTCCAATTCCTTTAGTACACAAGATATTAAGTTATTAAAATACATATTGAATGCAAATTAAATACAAATACAACATATTAAATTTAATAATTCAACTTACCACAACTCCTGTTATATCGCCAGATTCAAATTTACTAATTGCTAAATCTAATGATTTTTGCATATCTGCATTAATGCGTTGCGTAATCAATTTGTTCAAATCAATACTTCTTCCAAGTAACTGAACATGCCTTTGTTTTAATAAAGTTTCGTATCTATTAGCACGAGGATATGGAAGCAAATAGGCTCCTAACGCAACACATTCTACTCGAAATCTTTTATCTAACAATATACTTGCAGCAAGTTGTTTATAGTGAGCAAAAATTTGCTCACTAAGCTTGTAAACAAATTGATCGAAACATAAATTTACTTCAGCTTCTACTTCATCATAAAGAAACTGTTTACGAAATATTGTCAAAGCATATAATGCACTATCATTGTATAAGTCAAGTGGATATAAAACGTACCTAAAAACAAAATATTACGTTACAAAATATTTTTTAAACGATAGATATATTTCTTTTTTACTTACTCCATCATTGATGGTTCCTTGCTTCGTAATATATGATCAGTCAAAATCCATGGCATGGACATTTCAATTGGAAACTGAAACATATATTAAAAGCTTTTAAAACTTATAAAATAATTTACATATTATCAATTATAGATCTTAATACATTAATAATATAATAATTATACACTTTCATTAAATAGTTTGTACAATTGTACTAATAAAATTATTTTTTAACAGACATATATTGATTTCATTATTTAATGCATATTATTTGTGAAACAATAAACTTATAACAACTCAATGCTTAAAAAACCGTAGAACATGTATTCTCTATATATTAGTTAAAATTTATACAATAGAAACATAATAATAATAATAATAATAATAATAATGAAATCAGTAAACCATATTATTGATGATCATTGCAAGAAATTATAAGCATAAATAACTGCTACATCACTCGTGTCTAACAACATACTTGAATACGTTTCTCCATGGTAATCAAATCGCTGCACTCTTCATTATGCTGGTGACGAACTTGGCATTTCTAGTCATGAAATCAAGCACACAAAACGCTATTTAATAATATTTTTTGCATACATATATTAATACAAAATATTTACTGGTATTTAGTAAAAAATGAAGCAATAATATCAACTATCATTTTTTAATAAACTATGTTAAACTATATTAAACAAATGTTTAGTTACTTGTATCTTCCGACCCATGGTCATTTCTAGATAAAATTCTCTGTACCACAATTGGGATAAGTCACAACAATCTTGTAATGATTCTGAAATAAAATAACGCTATTATTATCCTATTTTAATACGAAATGTAACTATATCTAATTCATTATACTAACCACTAAAATTTAAGAGGTAACTCCAATAAAAGCTAGTTTTATGAAACTGATCGATTTGCACAAGGTATTGGCCATCAATGTCTTTCCTCAAAGTACGTTTTCCGCCACTTTTATCCGCAATTAATGATTCTAACATAGTACGGACCATATAGAGCTGTGTTGAAGAGGGCCCTGAGGAAATACATCTTTTAATAAAGTATTGAAGTATATTATTCAAAAATGTAATTATATTTATTTTTAATCTTACCAACATTTCGACGCGGTACTTTAATACCAAATCCATTATCAGGATCCTTCTTTCCTTTTAGTGCAGGATCTCCTAATGGCTCTACTCCAAAATGCCAATCGGCACAAGTTTCTCGTACTGACACAATGATACTGAAGAATATAATAAACGTTTATAAATCGTTAAACAATTATATGGAACTATTTTTATATAAAAAAGAAAAGCACGCTTCCATATAAATAAAAAATAATATACAAACCTCCTAATAAGATCCTTTTTATTTTTAATTGCTTTACGTAATGGTTCTCGCAATGTAAGTTGAACAAAATCTTGTAATTCCGCATATATGTTTCTACGTATTGCGTCAATAAAAACTGTTTCCATACGCGCCATTAATACTTGTAATCCTTTAATCATTGCAATTACTTCTATCAGAGCAAATTTTTCTTCATCTGTATAATTATAACGCGTAGCCTGATAAAAAGAAAAGATATTAGTATACATCATATAGTTAGTAAAAATAATAAATAATGTCTTACTCTTTCATATTCTTCAGCTTCCTGGGGACATTCTTTATTCATATGATGATCAGTAGGATGTAGAAGTTTCCAACTATAAAGTTCTGTTACTACACTTGTCCACTGAGAAAGTAATTGTAATCCACGTAACGCTAATTCTGCGGTTTCTCGATTTTCCGCATCACTGCCACATTCCTTGTATGTCGTAGTTACTTCATTACTGTATCTATATTACAGCAAATATATCTTTATAAGTTTGAAAATTAGCATTTTTCTTAATTTCGGAAATATTTTTATTCTCACCTTGCTAATTCACTAATATATTTAACATGATCTTCTCTAATTTGTGGAAGATGTACCATAAGATCTGCTTGTGGACTCATACTATTTGATGAAGAAGACAATGGCCATTTTGAAGCATCAAAATGTTTAGACCGTTTAATATAATTAAAAGGTGCAATTTGCATATCACCAAACAATGGCACTACTTCCAAGTTTTTGAAAATTCTATCAATTCTATCTAATTTTAATTTCTTTTTCTGATCTAACTTATTAATATTGCAAAGCTCACTATCCATTAAAAATAAACCAAATCCCATCACTTTTACCAACATATGTTTTTCATTTGGAGTCAAATACATTTTAGTTTCAAACATATGAACACATATATTAACAACATCTGCAAGTAATTCTTCATATCCTGGAATTTTTTCTAAATTTTCTTTTACTGTATCACGAATTTTATTTTGTGTAGCTAAAAACATTGATAAATTTTGAGATTCTTGTAATGTTTGAGAATCAGACATTACTTTAAGGAACTGAGCAGCTCTAAAATAAGAATATAGCTATTTACAATAAAAATTTTAATAATTTAATAAATTTAAAAAGAGTAATAGTTACCTTCGGTATGTGGAATAATCATTTTTTACACTAGATTTCATATTTTTAAGTTCATCCAAAACTGCAAACATATTGATAAATTTTCCTAAAGTGAGTAAATATGCTTCAGAAACAAAATCTTTTCTTTTTTCATGATGACACAAACGTTTTACTTCTCCAGAAAATCTTTCAATTGCCTTTCTCTGAAGATTAACATTCATTTATTATTTGTATGTAATAAATTCAACTTTATCAATATGCATATAATAACAAGTTATTAGATATTTTTATTATACATACTTGAAAATACATAAAATTTAATAATTTATTTACTTCTGGTGCTAATACTTCTACTGTTTTTTCATAAATTTCTACTCTGTTGGGCTGTTCATTAGATTTTGGCTGAGGTATTGCACGAGAACAACATCTCCAAGTATATAACATCACAGCATGCTTTAAACCTTCTTCTAATAATTCATTCTTTAAATTAAAAATTATAGATTATATATGTAATAATTCTATTGATAGCATAAAGATAGAGTTATCTAATATCAGATACTTATTTACCAAACTTGCATGAACAGTAGCTTCTTCAATGTACTTAGCAATCCCAGTAACAAAGCCATTTCTATCTTCAAAATTAGTATCAAAATTGGCTTGATATACTACAGAACATGGTTGTGCTTCAATACAAGGTTGTTCATCAGGTAATGTAAATTCATCAAGTACATCAACATTGGATAAGGCATCACCCAAAGTTACTTTATCAGTAGCCATTACAACTTAAATATAAACCTAGATAAAAACATTACATATTATTAATGATAAAATCGCATTGAAAATATATACAATTAATCTATTTTTTAGAAACATTTATGGGTAGAATTTTAAATGAAGGTCTAGGAGCAAGTTAATAATCACAAAAATTAAAGTTTGACATAAAAATTTATCAAAATAATCATTACAGTTATAATTTAACTTACCTCTATAGAGGTTACGTTTCTAGAGACAAGTATACTAAAATTTCGAGTTCTTTATTATAAAGCGAAATAATTCTTGATTATTTTGCAATTTATTCAATACATTTTAGTACAATAATTTCTAATTATACCTTATACACAATTATATCTTTAACACTCCACCCTCACCTTAGAAAACATAAGATGATTATCCTATCAACAATACTTAGGTACTAACAGAGTGGTACAGAGTACTACATACAATTACATACTTGACCCTTTTAAAATAAAAATTTATACTAAAAAGGTTGGTTTAATTTATTCAATATGTATTTAATTCAATGCAACTTTATTAATTAACTATATTTTTCGGAAAAATATATATATCTTAAAGATTAAGATTTAATTTCAATAATGTTATATGATGATTAAATATTTTTACTTTTTCATCGATTATGATTCATATAGCTATTTTTGTTAACTGTAATTAGTTAAAATATTTATAAATACCAAAGTAAAGGATTAGAAGTAAGATTACATTAGACTATATTAGATTAAAGTAAGTACTATTACAAAGATGACTACACTGACTACAGTGATTGTTACTGCATCAATTTTTTTTGTATATGATATATTGTAAAAAGTTTTATAGAATATTTCCATATTCTACTAAATTTTATTAAATATTTTATAACAACTGCATTATGTATAACAAAATACATTTAATTATGTAATTTATAAAGAGAAACATTTTTAAATAAATTAAAAATTTGCTGTTCATACAGGAAAGTTGAGAACCATTGCTTAGATATTGTACATGTAAAGTGTGGAGACTAAATTCGTAATACGCTAGCAAAGAGAAAATTTCCTCTCTAACGCTATATATAGATAATATATATAGATAATATATAGTTATAACATATATATAGATAACAATTTATTCTTAACAATCGAAGAACAAATTGTGTGATAAGTTCTAACGTGACCATGAAGGCATTATTGCCACTATTTCAATCTTTTAAATTTCGAATCTGTGATAAAAAGAACAATAATAAGTCAGAATTTTTTAAAATCATTCTCTTCATATTTTTGTAATTTTGGTTAAAGAAAATTATTATCACAATTTCATATATAAAGTACATATATATGTATGAAGTATGATATTGATAAATGTTGGAAAAAATTAATAAGAAGAAGTACTTATTATATCACAATTGCAGATTTGATTGCGGGAAAATATATTTGCATTAATCTGTTTGAAACAATAAAACCATAAAAGATGTCAGACATAAAAGATGATATAAAGATGACAAATGTAAAAACGTTAATAAGTATTCTAACTTTAAATTGTTGGTAAGTTGCATTATGATGTAATACAGGATTACTTTTATTAGTTTGAATCTAGTTTAGAATTAATTATTTTTATACCAATTATATTTTTTATAAATATTTTCCTATATCTAGAATACAAAATTATAGTTAACATAAGTATACATACTGTCATATATTCATAACATTTTATATTTTAGGGGGATACCATATGTTTCACGAAATAGGAATGTTCGTATGACAGCAATTGCAGAAAAATTTGCTACAGAAAATTATGATATCATTTGTCTACAAGAGGTATGGTCTGTTAAAGATTTCAAAATGATAAGAGCTAAGACAGAAGAACAGTTACCTTACTCACATTATTTTTACAGGCAAATATCTCATTTTTATATATTAAATATATTTTTAATATAAAATATATATTTAAATTAAATTAAATTTAAATATATATTTTTATATAATATTAAATATTAATATAGTACTATTAAACTTGCTTTTTTATTACTAGTAATTTTAATTTAATGCATTATAGTGGAGTTCTTGGATCTGGAATTTGTATCTTATCTAGATTTCCTATTAAAGATGTAATATTTCATAAATGGCCTTTAAATGGATATGTACATAAAATACATCATGGAGATTGGTTTGGTGGAAAAGGTGTTGGACTCTGTAGACTTCAAATTCATAATATGAACATTAATGTTTATATTGCACATGTAAATTTAATTATTGAGATTTGTAGTTTTTATTCATATAGTTTTGGACATATCAATAAATATTAAATATGTTTAATATTTTAGTTACATGCAGAATACAATAATCACAGTAATGAATACACAGCACATAGAGTTCTACAAGCTTTTGATACTGCCCAATTTATTAGAATGACTTCTGGTGGTGCTGATTCTGTAATATTAGGAGGTGACCTTAATGCAGAACCTCAAGATTTAGCTTATAAAATCATTTGTGGCGTTGCTGGTTTGGCAGATGCTTGCTCAAATATTTCAAGTAATTTAGGGACCAATGAGTGTGCCAATAATAGTTATACTAGTTCTAAACTTGCAAGAACTTGTCCTGAGGGGAAACGTATAGATCATATTTTATATCAAGGTTCAAAGAATGTTAAGGTGCATTAAATTATTTTTATTTGTTAGTTATTTTCGTAGGAAATTGCCTAGAAATAACCATATTAATAATATATTATTCGTAGATAGAGGTAACAAATTTTCAACATCCATTTCCAAAACGGATACCTTACAAAGACTTCAGTTATTCTGATCATGAGGCTATTATGGCAACTTTTAAATTTATTCCTGGTAAGCTAATAAATATAGTGATATATATAATATGTATAATAATAATATATATGGTAAGTCATTTAATACTTACATCTTTATTATTATAGGTGAATTTCAAACTATAAATGTAGATGTCAAAGATTCAATAAAGGAAGCCATAAGTATATGTGAAACGTCATTGAAAACGGTTCGTCGGCAGCGATTTTGGTATCTATTGGTTTGCTGTATATTAATTATACCACTTGTTTGGTCTATGGGGTTAGACTGTTCCTTTACATCTCTCGATGTAACTATTGGACTTAATATAATACGTATTTTTTTGACAGCAATATTATGTTATATTTTGTTCATGAGTTCTCTATGGAATAGTGTAGAAAGAAATGCTTTGAAAGCAGGATGTTTAGGAATGGAAATTTATTTGGCAAATTTAAATAATAATTTATGTAAAAAATAAGTTTGTGTACATTTTGCAAGAACATAGTTCAAAATTTGAACTTCCTTTTTAAACTATTCCATAATTTTTCAAATCAAAAGAATCAAATAGTATCATTTTTAATAAGAGTATATTTTCTTACTAAAAAAGTATAATTCTTAATGAATTATAGCATTTACATACATTAATATACTCAGTATTATATTATTATGCGACAATAATCAAATTAAAGCATAAAAACATATAAAACATCTCATTTTTATAAATTGGATAAAATGCATTAACTATCTTTTATATAACTTCGTAAAATCACAATTTCAATTCTATATAGATAATAAATTATAATACTTTTTTAAACTAAATTTCATATGAAATAAGAATAAAAAGTACTTAAGATATTAAATATTAAAAATGAAAGAATAAATAAGTTACAAAATCTTGTTACATTAATTGATAAATTAAATAACGAACGTCATTTTAACTATTATTCTGTTAATTGTGTTTATTACAACTTAATTGTTATAAAACATTTAAAAGAGTGTTTTAAGATAAAATCTTATTCTGTTATGTAAAATTTTATTTTGCAATAATATATTATTTTAATTACTATTAAAGATAAAAGTCAGTAATGAATAAATTAACATATTTTATAAGGTGATGTTTTAAATACATTCCTTACACTATTTTATTTAATAGTTTTACACATAAGTTATCTAATTTTTAAAATTGAAACATAAGATTATTATTTAGGAAACTACAAGTACGTATACATTTTTTTGTAATATATTTAATTATAAATTAATGTAGTCTTTATACTATTAAAATCTTTATTAAAAATTCTGATTGTATTTGGTATTTATTTATTTTATCACATTTTGATATTATATGTGTGTACACATGAGTGCACATTACGCGTGGAGATTATCGCACTATCAACAAATATTATTGCCTATGAGATCTCCTAAAAGCTATATACTGGATCAATATCTTTTAGTACAAATATATTTAAATATCATATAATATATTAGCACTATATATGTAGATATATATAAATTTTTCTACAAGTGATTATATACACTATAGACGTTTTTGAGCAAAAAGGCTCCTAATAAATAAAGATGTTTGTATGTATGTGTATGTGTGAGCACGCGTGCGCACGTGTGTGTAATTGACTATGTAAATTGTACCCAAAGGAATTTAAATAGAAAACATTATATTTCACAAATGTCATTGCATAGCATTCCCGTTTTCGTGAACATATGTTTCAGTAGGCAATAGTACTAAACATACCCTACGAATTATGCAATGTAAAAACAATGTAGGCACTCTTTGGCTTTTCCAAATTCAAGGCAATTGTTCAACATAATTCTTTGGGACCAATCCCGTCTTACCATTTAATGTACCTTCCAACCATCCTGGTTCCAAAGAGGCCTTTACTGTAATTAAAAATTATGTCAGTACTTTACTCGTAAAGTAATTTTCTAATGTGCAATCATTAAATGTACTAAATTTTGTATACCATTTGTAATAATTTGATTTGGTTCAAATGACAATTCTCCATCGCTTTCGGCCACACAAGCATACAAAGTGCGGACTCTCCTGTAACAAAAAATATATTCTTAAATAACGCAATATTGATATCATAATGAAAATATATACATAACAAATTACGATGAAAATGTTTAATAAGAATTTTATGTTTACCAAATACCAGGTACTTGTCCAGGGCTTGAACGTCCACTGCTAGGTGATGTATTAACTCTACAAATAAAATTGTATGCATATTAAAAGCACATTCAAGTAAGAAATTAAAATGTTTAGTTAATAAAAAGGCACTTACACGGATACCGATGGATTGTTTCGTTGAGTGTAACCCGACGGGTAATGCACAGACATCATAGAACCACGTTTTTGTTTTACTGGCAAGTCAGATGAAAATGAGTGTGGATCAGAAGCGATTGATTCACTCGAGCTACTCGTATTGCCACTGGTTAATACTGAATTTATATAATTATTTATAATTATTAAATTATAAATCATGCAGATAAACAGATACATTTTGAAAAAGAATTAAAATAACCTTTATCTGCAGAATGATATATAAGATTTGCATTCGTTAATTTAACACGTCCACTTCGACTATCTAAATATGTCGGCATTCTGTGACTTGTATGTTCTGTTTCTTCGTAGTCACCATTTTTTCGTTCATCTATAGAAGATGATTTAGTAACAACTGCTAGTGGGCTATCATAGTATGATCTAGTACCGAGCTGTATAAATAATTTAATTTCGAATAATGTATGTATCGTATAATCGACAAAAAGTTTATTTTATGCTTTAAAACGTAAAATCAGTTAATATATAACTTACATGTCCATGTGGTGAAGATATATTAGTATGTACTGGATACCTTAGGAAAGGAGTTCCATTACCAGAAGATGTTGACCCATCTTCTACATTAACACGTTGTGATCGAGAGGGAATGGTATTTTGTGTTGAGCGCACAGTATCTTGTGGTGGACCAGCAATTATTCTCTCACAATTTTCAATTAAAATTTCGACTACTATGTTATAAAATTTAATATCCATTATAGAAGCTACTGTTTCTTCTTCTGGTCGCAGTAAGGATGGCCCGAAACATACCGCTAAATTACCGACAGTCATTAAATTTTTATCACTTTTTTTCGCCACACTACAAACAACATATAGTTAGGTTAAAAAATTACATAATTTGCATAATTTTGAATATTTAATAAAATTGACTTTGTTATTAACCTGTACAAATGTTTAATAAGAAGCACTAGCATATTGAAATTTGCTTTTGGGAGTCGATAAACAAGATTATGAATATCATTGATACGTGCTTCTTTGATTTCTTGTTCTGTTGAAAAGAATAATAAAAATGAAAAATATAATTAAAAAATATATTTTTTAATTTATAGAAATTTAATATAAAAAAGATAATATTTTTAATTTAAAGATTTCAAATAAAATAATATTATAGAGAATACCTATACGCACTCGCAGCTGAAATGAAACTATTATAATATCGGAAAGTCATTAACGGTTCAGATAGCGTCCTCAAATATGTTTTGAGTGCACTAGTAATAGTTTTACTTTCCCATTCAAAGCGATCATCCAGATTAAGTTTCTCCAGTTTCCTTCTATCTAGCCCCATAGCTAAAAGTTTATTTACTTTGGAAGCAACACCAACGACTCTATAGAGACCTTGTTCTTCAAGGCCTAGAACAGTAATACATCATATTAAAGTAATTTTCTGATAAAATTTTAAAATAAGATAGTTAAGAAATATGTAAATTGCTACCTCACTCTTACCTCTTTCTTCGAGCGTTGTAATGCATTTTGATACGAACATGAAACCAGTTTCATCTAAAGTGGTTTCTTCAGATTTGGTTGATGCACCTACTATAGGATAATTCTGGAATGATAAATATACATACTGTATCAATTTTTTCAATCATTTTCGAATTAAAAAGTAATGCAGTAGAAATCCAATAATAATTGTTACTTACTGGTTCTTTACCATCCATGGCATCAAGCCATAACTTTCTATCTTCTTCAGAAAGCGCTTGGAATGTATATACTACATTAGGTCTAGGAAAATAAAAGAATTGTAAATGTAATGTAAAAATATTTGTATTATGGATTATTATGAATTGAACTTACTTATCAATAGTGGTGATATCAAAGCAAAATCGTTTTTCAATTGTATCTGACATACGACGTACACAAGATGCCAATGTAAAAACTTCTTTGCTACTCTATTAAGTTAAGACAATATTGATGAATGCTTTTTCTTGATAATAAATTCATAACAACATTAATTTTAGAAAACCTAAGGCTTACTTACAAATTTTCCTGTAAGTTGATTATAAGGTATCATTGTAAATTCCTTTTTGTCCTTTTGATATGTGCAATACTGTTTTGTCCATGTTGTGCCAAATGCCTCTATAAAGATTTATGATTATATTAATATGTAATAAATATTCGTTCCATTTATTAACTACATAAAACTTTATATATTTACTTTTTTCCATTAGAAACAAATAACCTTCACGTGTGTATAGTTTATTGACCCCACTTTCTACAGCAGACTACAAAATGAAAATATTACTAGTATTTCTGTTATAGATTACTACTAACTTTATCATTATACAGTAACAGATTTTTTTTAAAGATACAATGTTTATCATAGGATTCATGTTCAATCATTTCTAGAATTAATTAATCAATTTTACATATTATGTTTTAATAACACATTTTCTTATGCGTTGTAAATAACAACAATGTATACTAAAATTAAATAATAAAAATAATAAAAAATATGTCACATACCTTTTTCATATCCTTCATTTTATTCATAAGTGATTCTGTTTTATCCCGGGTAGCAAGGAAATTTTCTCTAGTCTTGTAAAACACACACACACACATAAAATTGAAAATTAGTAAGCTATTTGTCATGCTGTTATCCTAATAATATTTGCACCACACAATAATTTAGTAAGAAGTTACATTTAAGTATATCTACAAGTAGTTGAACATTAACAACCAAATCAATTATGAGAGAATTACTAATATTAAAATACTTCAAAGTGCATAACAAGACATTTAAAAGTACCCAAATTATATATCCCAAATAATCTTTCAAAATATTTGGAATATGTTGTACCACATTCTTATAATAACATAAATTAACAAAGTAATTTATATTATAATAAAATGATAAAATTTTCATTTCCAAATTTTGTATAATAATTCAATAAATAAATTGTAAGATATATAAGAGATAGAATGTGAAACAACAATGCACAATGTATTTCATAAATTTATATAAATCAATGTTATAATGCACAAAGCAACTTTGTTGTCATCTGAATAGTGCTAATGTAAGTAATCAGTTTTAGAATCGTGCTTCTAATGCTTTTCATATATTTTTAAGCAATGAAATACAAAGTAAGGAGAGAACTAACTTTTTGTATTTTTAGCTGCAGTTCAGTCATATAAGGTTTAAAATCCTCTGCAACTTCATGTCCTTGATGATAAAATGTTAACCAACCAAACATAAAACCTAGTAACTGGAAAAAATAGTATTATTTGTAACTCATAATATTTAATTATTCTTAATGTAAAATCTATAATAATTTAATGAAAAACATATAAAAGGGGAAAACTTACAGTTTCCACAAATTCAAATTTTTTACGTTCTTGTACTTCTTGAAGCAAGAACACATACTCTAAACTAGCTTGACAAAAATGTCTTTCAGCCATTTCCAGTGTTGCATCGGCCTAAAAGTAATTATATTATTAGATCAAGTACTATAAATATTTTGATTTTATAATATGTAAATATTTATACCTCTTGAAGAACATTGTCTTGTTTTTTGGTAGACAAATTCAAGTAGCGTTCTTGGCTTTGACAAAATTTAATAGTTTGTTTTTCAAATTTCTTCTTTCCGTCCTATTAATATATTAGTTTCATATTATTTCATAAATAAAATATTGTACTATATACATTAACTTTGAAATTTAATTTACTAAAGTTTTTATACTACCTTGACACCTCCAATGTGTTCTTTTCTAAAGTTTTCCAAAGGGAGTATAATTTGATCATAAGCACGTTCAAGCTAAAAATAAAAGTTATTGAATAAAGTAAAATTTTTATAAAAGAATAAATTTAAATTCATTGAATCACAGTAAGCAGTGATCTTGTCTTGTACTGAAATAAATACATACAGAAATAAAATTATATAACTTTTAGGAATTATATGTGCATATATGCACAACTACATATATCATATAAATAAAGTTAATCATAATAAGAAACAATAAAAAGTGAAATTAAATCATAATACAAGTATATATACAGAGAAACTAAATAATTATATTGTGAGATATACAGCCAATGTTTATTACAAAAGCAACATTATAGAAAACAAAATAATATTATATAATATATACAGGGCGTTCTACAACTCATGAACGATCGACTAGGGAATGATTCTGCATGTAAAAATGAATCAAAAAGAAAGAATACATTTTTTCATGCCCCGTTTCCGGAATTTAACTAATTGCGGACTGAACAGGAATATAATAATAATCGATACAAGATTGAAATATATATGAAAATAAGTAAAAAATGTAGAATACAAATTTTGTATAAAATCCTTTGTTTTCAAGAAAAATAAATTTTAAAATGTATCATGCGCGTGCACTAGACCAATTCTTAACTAAACATGTTCAAACTTAGTTTTCTTGAAAATAATGCCTTAAGCGGAAAAATTTCGTTTTACGTTTTTGACTTATTTTCGCACGTAATAACAAATAATCTCCTGCTAATTGTTTATTCATATCTAGTTGATATTTAATCGAATTTTCAAACTCGATTTTTTCGGAAACGGGGCCTCGGACGAAAATATTCTTTCTTTTCGATTCATTTTCACATGTAGAATCACCTCCCACTCAATTTTCCACAAGAGATTTAGAGTGCTCTGTATAATAATAAATAATATACACGTTTATTTTAAACTGAAACAATAAACATGTTTTCTGTATTTAAGGTGATAACAATAATATCCTTGTATGATAAAGACATAGTTTATTTAAAATTTGTGATTATCAAATAATTTTTTAAGGATATTAAACAATGTATTGATTATAATAACTCTAATTTTTGTTGACATTTTATTTAGAATACATTTTTAACTACAGATTTTCTATTTCTTGTAAATTTTTATAATTGCTTTCTTGATACATAAATGAAATGTATTAGAAATTATTTTATTAATATATGTATTTATATAAAAGCCATATGTAGAATATGTCTCACTAAATAATAGTAACATAAAAAGATTTATATAATACAAATTAGACAATTTATATAAATAAAATGATTAAGATATAATAAAATGATTAATGATTAACAACTTAGTTATTTCATTTATTACACATTTATGTATCTTAACATTTATGTATTTATGTGCATAAACACACACATTTGTTAGTAGTAAGAGAAAATATATGATTTATTAACGCACATTACCTGAATAAGCTTATTATAACTACTTTAGCACTAAATACTAAACTGAGCAATATTGTGCTTTTATATTCAGAATGGGGACTGGATTCAATCATCCAATCCTGATTATTTATTCTAAACATCATAAAATCTTGTATCATATCAATACTAAAATAGAAGATTAAGTACAAAATTATTGAACTATAAAAGAGTTACTAAGAGTTACATTCCTTGTTTAGAAATGAATGCAAATGCATGTATGTGTCCCTATGTTCACACATACACACAAGCATTGACATTGCTATAGAAAAACAAGCATAACAGCATTCTGTTATTTCACTATTTGGGAAAGAACTTATTTTTTGTAACAGATAATTAATATGCAACTTACCTAATGCATTAAAAATTATTAAATATATAACTTGTTAAAGAATGTTACTAACAGTAGTAATGTTAGTAGTGCTAAAAATACTTAGTCTTTGTTTTTATATGCATTAAATGCTTGAAACATTTTATAAAGATATATTATATGTATATAACAGTTACATGCAATAATATATAAAATTTTTACTTGTTCCTTGAAGAGGATATTAATGTAAATATTAAAAGCTCTTTTGTAATTCAAAAATAAAAGCTATTTGTGTGTGCATTCAGAAACATGACAAGAAATATGTACATTGTAATATACTAAAAAATATTTACTTTTAAAAAATATTGAAAAAATAAATATAATTTAATTATAAAAAGAACTTTGGTTGAAAATATGTTTCAAAAGATATACCATTAAATAACCAGGATGTGCTCCTTCTATAAAAACAGAGTTTTTATATATAGTAACACTTATTATATTTTTATAAATAAATAAATAATACACAACAATGTCTTTTTGCAGAAAATATAAAAAAAGTATATTATTTTAAATATTTTAGTTACTAGTTTAATAAAAAATATGATACATAAAATTGTATTATGACTTTTATTGTTAACTTTTACCAAAATTATAATTTTTGATTTCTTATGCTAAACATAAAATTTAATTTTTATTGTTAAATATTATGGAATCGAACTATAACAAATTAATAAAACTATAACAAATATTATAATATGAATTGCTTTCATTCAAGAATAGTCTTTCCAATGAATATAAAACATATTTATATACTAAAAACATTGCATACCATGCGATCCCTTTCATCCTCTATTGATGCAATAAGTTTACCAAATTCCTTAAGGCTTTGTGATATGTGAGTTTCGTCCTCAGTTTGAGTTTCTCCAATACATTCAAAACTAAAATTCTGCAATGTTTTGGAAAATGCTCTCTGTGCTCTGGACAAATCTAAACAAGTTAATAACTGTTATTTTCATGATCATAGATTTTACAATAAATATATTTATTCAGAACCTTATTACTTGTATCTTCAATTATATAAATAGTAAAAATATAATTATAATGAAATATAACATTATTCCATATGATATTATAACATAATTTATGATACAACAAAAATAATAAACAAAATTAAAATTTAGTATAATCTATATGTATAGTAGCACAAATCAAATATATTTATATTACAAAATATGAATATGACATACATAATAAATTAAAAAATAACCTGAACCTTGAAAAAAAATTTAGTGTCAACTAATATAGTTGATTAAAAAATTGTTCAATGTTATAACTTTGTAACTAAAATATGTTACTGGAAAACATGAAAGTAAAATAGAATAAGATAAGAGCAGCTGTTACATGTGTACACAGAACCTTATGAACCTTGTGACAAATAGACTTACTTTTGGCAGCTAATAAAAGATCTTTGACCTCTTTGATGAGCCGTTTAATTTGTTGGCTGGTCTTCTCCAATTCACGCTCATGATAATGAAGATTCTCTCGAAAGTAAGGACTATCGGTTAAGCAATCCGTAAACTCTAATGGTTTTAGGCCAACACCCATTATTCTTGATTGTATATTAAAATTCAAATGTCATTAATAAATCAAAACAACAGACCCGATAAATTAACACTTAGAATAACTATTACGATATATGATCATTTAATGGAAACAATATATCACAGAATGTGCATCAAAACACTTTGCAGCGCAAATTCTCTTTGACGTGAAGAAAAATCAGTTCACAATATTTCTTTCATTTATTGATAGTCATGAACGATATATTTCTGAATCTTCGTTAAGATTAATACTAAATCACTAGCACGATTATGTAGACAGAAGCTTTACAATGATTAAAGATCATGTACCCTCTTGTGTCAAATGAACTAACTACAGTTTAAATGGCGGGTTATTCGAAACACCGCGATATAACACAATGTATAATATAAAATTATATATTGTGAAAACAAAACAGTTACATAGTACTTTTATAAAATAACTTATGCCTTATGTGTACAATTATTATTTTTATAAACTAATAACCTTTACTAAAATGTAACTATACATTGTTATTGTAATATTTTAACTAAATTCACAAGAACTACATTAACATATAAACCTTATAATTAAAAAGCTACGAACCATTCTTTTTTAATAAATAATTTCTCATTGATTTTAAAAATAAAAAATATGTTTATAAAAATAGTAAATTAATATTAATATAAAATACATATGTATGTATATATATATACATATTTATGTGAGTGGATGTATGAATATATAAACCTATTATGCTAAAATAAAATTAAGAATAATATAGTATTCAAAAGATTGAATATACGTATTATATGTTCATAAAATATTTTACAAAAATCAAATTTAATAATTAAGTATATAACACTACCAAAAGATAAAAATTTCTACATTTTTAAAAATGTAATTTATGATGTTATAAAGATTATAATAAATAAGAAATAATCAAATATTAAGTAATTTTTCAATTATTCTTTCTAAGTGACAGTATTAAAATATCACTTACCTAAAAATAGGAATTGTTGTGAAAATTTGGAAGCAAGACTTGCTTTCTTAAATTGACTTGAATTCCATACATTTCTCATTCAACACTATGATGGTTTTTGCATTAACATAACATTGTAATTAGCAAAATGACATTGCTTGTATACTTACAAATATCGATCTTCGATACAAAATGTCTACGTCTTGAACTTAGGCTTGGATTATCGTAATCTTAAACATGAACAATTTATTTAAAGAATGGAATCACACTCGTATATTGGTAATGGTATTTTAATGTAGTACCTAGTAGTACAGTTGTACCATAAATGAAAACGGATTTATACAAATTAAATAAATATAAATTTTTCATAAAAAGTTTAAAATCTAAAGCTAATATATGATTCTTGAATAAAAAATTTCTATTCTTATAAAATTTTAATCAATTAATGCAGACTACTATTTATGTATCCTTTTCATAAATAAATTTGCTAAAAGTTGGTTAGACTTCTTAATACTGTTTCTCTTTTACATTAATAACTTTCCCGATAGATCTGTCTTTTTTTTATTCGAGATCAGTGTTGGACATGAAATACTAAATTCGTCTTTAGTTGTTCGAATGCTAGTCGAGCTTGCGAACTATAAATTGAGTAATTCACTAGAGAGAAATGTGGTCAATTTTCCAGTCTATGATTGTGTGGTGTTTGTATAATAGGTTACATTGTGTCCTCTAAAATGACGTTTCTTACTTGTAAATATTATTTATTTGACACTAAATAATTTTTATTGATTATAAGAACTCGTTGACAAAAATTTTCGCTATCTGTGAACTTGTGTATTATTTACCAATTCGTGTGAGGTTATGATAAGAAAATTAACTTGAGTCACATCCTGTGTCCAATGTTTACCATTAGATTACTTTTTGGATCCATTAGAGGTAAATAACCTATTGTTTATGTTTTATTTGAAAGATTTAAATGTGATTTGTATTAGTTCATAAACATTTACATAACCTCTCATGTAGCGTGCTTGTTTTGACATTCGGTGGATTCACGCTATGATTTAAACATATTCTTGCATATTTATTTGTAACTTACACATAACCCTCTGTTTCGATAAATCTTATTTATTGATCTTATTTTTTACCTTTTGATACTCTCTGATTGTATTAATTTACTATTATGTTTGAAATACTTGTTATAATATTCAAAAGGTGAGATAAGAAACATAATAGCCTCATCGATAAACAAATGTAATAAAAAATGCATTTGTAAAATATTTGACATTAATATTTTTTACAATTCATAACAAATTATGTTCTTACTCTTTATTAAATTATTATACTTAACTAAAACCTTTTCCAACGTTATAATTTTTTATTTTGTACTGTATATGTATCTTTTTATATATTTTATATATTTAATATCATACTATTGTATTATATTGAATATAGCTTTATATAGTGTTTTGATATATAATTTTAAATTAATTTTATTTATAAATGTGATACAAATGTTTTATTCTATTAGTATAGTCTTTCTTTAATGGATTATACTAATCTGACCATATTATATATGATTATATATATAACTAATGTCATAAATTAGTAATATTAGCAATTTCTGTCTTATATTAAACACATTTTCTAGAATGTAATAATCTTAAAAATCTTGCAAAATTTTAAAAATTATAAAAAAGATCTTATAGTAAAGTATTTTATTTACTTAAACATAATGATATGAATGTTTATTAAATTAATATAATACAAATTTTGTGTCAGAAAAACTATGATATTAATATTTTATGAAATTATTTTAGATTGTGAAAATTCATTATTATATCAGATATGACATTAAATGGTTTAAGCAATCAAAAATTAAAATGATTGATACAGCCTGTAGTTTAGAAGATGCGTGTCGGCAGGCTCAGGTAGCACTTTATTATTATTTTCTAATTTATTATAAGTTTCTAATTAATTCAAGTAGATTTTTTAATTTTAAATATTTACATTTTGTATGCAGGATATGATAAATCAGGTATCCAAATGTTGGAAAAATGTTCAAGGACAAAATTCTATAAGTTTAGCTTGTGATAAATCATCTATTCAGAAAAAAGAACAGAATCATTCTAAACACAGCATTCAGTCTAAGTTGACTAGATTATATTTTGAAGAACTTACCAAAGTTCCTCATGCAACTCCCGACTCTGTGTTGGTACGTATACTTCTGTAGAAATAATATTTTTAATATTCTTAATATTAAATATGTTCCAAAAAATTTAATATAGATTAATAAACTAGTTTAATAATAATATTTGCATTCATGTAGAATAATCTAGAAAATGAATGTGATCTTTTGGGAAGATTGGTGCAAAGAGAAGGTCTATATACATTAATTGTTAATCTCTATGCTGGTAATAAAGGATACTCACTAGCTGTAAGAAATAGGTAAATATATTATACTTTTCTATTAAGTATATGTTAATATTTATTTACAATATATTTGAAAACTAAATTAATAATAGTAGATTAATAAGTAATTTTAATTTAATAGTGATAAGGGAAATCAGTATGATAAAAATTCAATATTAGCTGAAACACAACTGATGGGTTACGAACAGGGTGAATTGCTTTCATGTATAGATAATGGTCAATTGCCTGCAATGTTGGCCGAGCAACTAGAAACTAATCATTCTCATTTATTTTATGATGGTTGTATAATAGCTGAAGTTCGAGATTATCGAAAAGCATTTCCTCATACTAAAGCTGAAGTTCACCATGTGCTTCTTAAGCCTACAACACAAGTGAGAAATAAAAAAAAATATATTATTATTATTATTATTTTATAATTAGGTTATTATTTTTCAAACTATGACAATTTGCAAGCTTCTTTGTTTTTAATAGTAAAGTGTGTGTTCATATTTTTAATAATTTAAATTTTTGCTCGTAATAAATATTAAAAGAGAAAATTGGAAACAATTTTTCACTAGAAATGAAATTTGAGAAATACTAATATAAGTGACAAAATAAGATAATAAATAAAATAATAATTAGGTTTTAACTAAAAAATTTAAATTAATCAGCATAATGTCTTAATATCTTTTAGAGTGTACTCTCAGATGTATCAACCTTGACTAGTGATGGTGATTGGAGTCATGAAGAACGATTAATGTTAGAATCACATTTAGTCGCAGCTACCCAAGGACCTCTTTGTCTTGATCCAAATCCTATTCCTAGCATAGCTACAACACGATTAAAGCAATCTAAATCTTTGCTTACTGATCACCAACTTATGCGACAAGCCAAAAAGTTTTCACAGGTAATTAATTGTAATAGATTAGAATGCAACTGTGATTTCTATTTAGTTTGCTTGTATTTTTAATTATATTATATTATGCTTAATTCTAATATTTGAAATATTTTACATTGTTTTGTTATAGGTTACAGTTAATCGTAAGAGAAAATTGGAACAATTAGCACAACCAGAGGGATTAACAATACAAGATTTAATGCAAAAATTAAGAGCAAAGAGAGGAGTAGCTACAACCACTGCCTGTCCACCGCCTTCTCTTACAAATCCTCCTCTACTTCCACCAAATACACCTATTGATGTTTTAAGGTACATTTCAGTAAAATGTTACTATTATTTATCAAAAGTCACTATATGTATTAGTACAATTTTATGCTTCATGTATGATAGATTTGCAAAAGCATACGAACGCCCGCGAGAAACAAAAGACTGTTTGCCACATGTTATAGAAGAATATATATTAGAAACGGGAGGAAGTCAAGGTGAAATAGATCACATAAAGCTCTCAATTCTACAAAGACCTTCTAATTCTGAGTACCTGGGAGAGCTTTATATGGATAAGAATCATCGTGAAGGAGAGAAAAACGGATCTGCATGCCGGCGAGTATTTGCTCATCATTCTCTTTTGTCAAATAGAATTTTATATTTTGTTGAAGTTATAAAAATTGATTGGACAAATAAATATTTGGAATTTTTTATAGATTTACATTAGGTACAAGAGTTCTGGCAAATCATTACATTCAACAATTTACGGAAATATTTACGGAAGAGGGTAGAAAGAACGTTAGAATAAAACATGTTGTACCAGGGCAGGTCCCTCGCGTAACATGTACACCCGGTATGCAACGAGCACATCAACAAGTATGTATACTACAAAAGTGAAAATTTTTTCTTATTATATGCATTTTCAAATAAATACTTTTTGGTTAATAAACTTGTTTTAGGCGCAGCAAGCAAAAGCAGCGCAATTAGTTGCTCAGCATTTACAACAAGCTCAATCTCAACATGTCGCGCAGCAGGTAAATTAAATATTTTTTGCTAAATATTTGAATAATTATTATATTATTATATTATAATTATTATATTATTATACTTTTAATAAATGTAATAAATTTTAATAAGACTGTTCTGAACTAAACTAATATTTAATAATAATTATTTCAGATCCTATCAAGAGCTCAAGGTCAGTTAAATACTCTAGCTGGTCAAGTAGCTTCAATGAAAACTATGACAGAAGCCACTACTTCTGCACAAAATAACTTGACATGCGTAGACGCAACAAATATTCCGCAAGTTATTGCTCAGAATGAGACTACATCAATGAGTCCAGGGCAACCTTTAACTAATGGTGGATCAAATGCCTCCACATCTGTACAGATTGATAACTCTACTATGTCGGTTACTGATGGCAATTCCTGTAATGGATCTGGAATTTTAGTTTTTCAGCAGAAATTAAATAGTAATATTAATAATGCTACATCTACAAATGTTCCAGTTTTGGTAGGAATTATACATGAACTTATATGAATTATGTGTAACATTATATTTTGATGTTCGGACAACTTTACATATTTCTCTATTTATAGCAAGCTCAACTGCAAGCTGGAACACAAAATTGTGTTACGGAAACCGTTAATCAGAGCCAAAATGAAATACCATTTAAAAAACATTCTACTAATCCCGCGATAACAGCTCTTGTAACATCTCTCATGAATTCAGCTCAACAATTTCAACAGCAAGCTGCAGGTTTGTTATGACGTTGATATAAACTGTAATACAAAATAGAAGAAATGCTAAAAATAAAAGTATTTTATTAAACATTCTTTCAGCAAATGCAGCAGCTGCTGCTATGAATAGTAATACACAGACTACAAACAAGTCAAATAATGCTGCGATCCTTAGTTTGTTAAATAGCAGTCCTGCCAATTTGACGCAACAGAAAGTCCAGCCACGAAGGATCTCTTTGAATGCTTCCATCCCATCTAGAGTTCTTAGTCATGGAAATGTCATTAATGTCCCTAATACAACTGGTCAAGTAAGTCAATTAAGCTTGTACTTATATGTTTTTAACAGTATTCTGAAATTGTAAGAAATATATTTTTAGGTAAGGGTGAGTTTAAGTTCAACTTTAACAGGACAGTTAAGTTGTAAGCAGCAACCAGTCAAAGCAACAGCTGTGAAATTAGCTCGTGTGCAAGATCCTAATTCAACACTTGGATTATCAATGTCAGGACTTTCAGCTTTGTTAGCAGGTAAATATTTAAAGATACATACAAGATGCAATTAGTGTGTATTTTTTCTATTATTTCTATTCTCTCTTATTTAAGGTGAACATAATTAAAATTATGTATTATAGGGACGCCATCTGCAGATAATCCAATACCAGGAATTAATTCTGGTTCTTCTCTCCTTGAGCGGTTAACTGCTTCTTCCAGTCAGAATAATCAATCTGCGACGCCAATGAGTACTCCACCATCAACCAATGTAAACCTGCAGGGCGTAAATCTTACTAGTCTGTCGAATTCCATCAATGGTCTCCAAAATGTTCAGGTTGTGGAGAGCTGCTTATTTCAACATATGGCGTAGAAGATGAAATACTACTGTACTATTCATTATACAACAGGTATCATTTCCTGGACTATCACAACCCATTACGATGTCGCTAAATGTGTCAGCAACGACGGGTTCCGTTACACCTACAGGAGTCATTGTTTCTCTGCCTATATCATCTGCAACTAATACTTGCACCACGGTTTCTAGTGTTAGTTTCTTTGTATTTCACGCATCTGCTCATTTCGGTTGGTTTAACATAAAATGTACAAAAATTTTTCTGAAATATTGATTCATATTTCTAGATGGTAGCTACTACAGTTGTTACAACAGCTATTGCTGGAAGTACACCAACAGTAGTAATAACTAATCCTGCCAATACTCATTTGTCGTTACCAATTGGTAAGAATTTTTTTTTTTTTGATGCACTGATTCTAAACTTCATATTAAATTACTTTATTTAATATATTAATGTTTGACTAACAAAGATAAGTAAATGTTTTATGTCTATATAAACTGAATAATTATGATATACGAAATAATCTGTATTTTATTATACAATAAATGTTGTAGCCCAAATAATACCTTCAGCAGTCAAAGGATTATCGCAACAAAACATACGTAGTAGTAATTCTGTTACCCTTGCACAGGTATTTATAAATTATATATTGTGTTATATAATATGTACATAATAATTTATTAAAGTCCTAAAATGAGATAAAGATTACTTCTTAGGGTGGACAGGCAATTCAACTTGTTGGATCTCAAAGGCCACGAGTTAATCATATAGCGCGTCAAGTACAACCAAATCAAGTTAAATCAACTGTTTTATCAAATCAATTAGTAACTGTGGCTAAAACAGTAACAGCCAGTCAGTTAATACTGTCTGGTAATAAACAGGTGTTAACTCCTATAATGGGTAAGTTACCATAGATACCATGTCACAATATATTGTTATTTAAAAATAGATTATAGACAGTAACAACAATATTTTTATATAATATATATTTTTATATAAGCTGCTTAATTTATTCGTGTTTAGGACATTATATTAAATTTTTTTCAACAAATAAGGATAGTGTCATGTTTTATAGCAGCAACGAAACCAGTGCTTATGGCATCCCAGACGACATCTTCTTCCCAAGTAGTACCTGCAAATAAACAAACATTATTGACAAAATCCTTGCATGCTAGAGCTTCTACAGGGCAGTGCAGTCAACAAACTCAAAGTCTTGGAGTGGCAACATTATCACAACAACAAGTATGTATTTTTGCATTATTAGTATAAATTTTTAGTTAAGAGAATAATATTACATATTATAAAAGATGATGTAATATAAAAGAATATATATACTTTTGAATTTATTTAAAATTATAAGTACAATTCAAAGATTGTTTATTCTGTAGTTACAGAGAACTCTTGTTAAACCTGTACAGCTCCAACAGTTACAGTGTTTAACTACACAACATAAAGTAGCGGTTGCAACTGGCAATTCGCAAAACAGGACTCAAATTGAGCCTCAGAGAAATTCTACATCTGGCCCTGGGGAAGATCCAGCCTGAACATGTTCAAATAATTAATATTTCATCACACTGAAATAATTGGAGCCTGCCTATAAGGAATGTAATGAGGTTTTTATATATTAAGTTAATATGACATTTGAAAATTTTAATTATGCATGCAATTATAATTGTAAATTATACAATTTTTATTCATGAACGATCAATGTTTAACAGTAAAGACATATTTTATAAAAATCAGCATAATACATACTTGTGCACATGTGCAATAAATTATTTCTACAAAAAAAGAAAAAAAAATTTCTGCCTCAAAATATTACTTTGAGGATGGTTTCAATTATTGTATATATAACTTATACATACAATATGATTTGTTTTATATTAAAAAATATAATAAATATTCCATTTTTTATTGACCTCGACCCTTCTTTATATTATTGTTATTTATTTCGAATAAAAATATTTTATGATATACACTTTTTGTAAAAAATCGGTCGCTGCTAGCTGCACATTTAGAACTAGTGCAGACGAGCAACTTTGTCCGCAGTATATCACTCTGATCACATGTCTGCTTTCGTTGTGTTAACTGGGAAAACAAATAAAGATATATGATCGCAGCGATATCGCGTGGATAAAGTTACTTGCTGCATCGGGTCTTATGTTACTTCTTATGTACACATTAAAATCATTTAAAAATGTGTGGGATTATCTCGAGACTAGGGAATCGATTTGGGATTCGAGATGAATCATCAAAAGTTGAGTGGAATTCCGATATTTACGTATTTTTCAAGATTCTTAGATCTTTCCCGAATCCACCTGAATTCTAATTTATCCCAAGTTCATAATGTTAATTCGTTAATAATCATAGACAGATAAAGTAAATTAAGTTTTGTCTTAATATTTTTATTTTATTAATTATATACATATTAACATGTCATAATTTAATATATAAACTCATGAAGATAGCTATTTTCAGTACGATTCATAATTACAAATACTGAAACAACTTTCAAAGTAATTTTTCATAGTTTAAAATAAGCATAAAGTGTTATTTATATTTTTAACAATTGCAACAAAATTTATGAACCGTTAGTTTCATACTAGAGTACTCAAGAAGATATCCAGAAATGAAATAATAAGTTAAAATACAACAAATCTTTCATTCAAATTAGTAATTAATCTTAAAATAAAATTACATAACTTATGTATGGGACAGAGTGGAAGTTACAAATATGTAAGTCAAATAATAAAGCCGAAAAAATAAATAAATTTCAATTATGTAACTATATACAGTTTTTAACACCATAAAATATTTTTATGTACAATTTAGATAGATTAAGTAATATACAGTATCACTTTTTAAACATATAAAAATTAATACATTTACATATAAGTTACATGATAATAATCTAGGATGTTCTTATACCTAAACTAAGTCAATACATACGTCAAACATATAGTACAGTACATATACATATAAACACAGCAATTTTTTTTTTTAATAATAATACAATTTAATATGTAATTAAATATATAACTTGTGCTTTTTATAATTATTGCTATAAGTCACTTATTACGTAATGATATTTAGTTCAGTGTATGATACAAAAATGTCATTCTTTAACCATAATTAAATATCCTCAACAGTGATTACGTCAATAACAAACAGTATAAAAATTTTGTATAGTAGTTGGCATTCAGTTCCAGCTGTATGCAATAACAAAATTTGTTTTCCTATCCTAATTTAAATAATTAATTTCATTATTTGTTTAAGTATTTATTGCAAATAGGAACCGCACAAATAATTTGGCACTGCTTTGTGTTGGAAAATATCTACATAAATATTTTGACTAAGAAGTATAACAGAATTAGAAAAGGAGAAAAAATGGGGAAAATAACTTACTTAGCACTCATGCTTACACTCCTCGTCAAAAAGATAACTCAGGTGTGCTATCTTTAATTTCTTAATGAGGCGTGTAAAGTTTTTCGTCTGTAACATATAATATATAATATCATATAATATCAAAAAATAATAAATTTGAAAAAATTTGAAAAAGAATTTGCTTTTTTTTCAGACTCGTTTAATCTTTTCCCGCGTCCCATACTTACAAATTTATATAACATTGTACCATAATCTTTACTCGTTGATACATCATGAACTACTGAGCAATTACTAAACATATTAAGAATGTGTTATCATTTCGTTCTTAAAATAGAACAATTTTTTTTGTTACACACTAAACCTCATAATATTTTTAATTATTTTCAATGAACTGCATATTCTGAGCTCATAATGTTTTGATATTATACGTTACAGACGAAGAACTTTACACGCGTCATTGAGAAATTAAAGACAGCACACCTGGGTTATCTTTTTGACGAAGAGTGTAGAAGCATTATGGTTAACATATGAAACTTCTAACGACACTCAACATAAAATCCAGATAGATATCTTTTATGATGTGCATTTCCATCATAATCAGCCTCTTTCTTGGAGATCTACTCATACTTGATTTACAAGTATTTAATAATGATGTTAAATGTTTTTAACCATGATACATTAATAATAAAATACTGCGTATGCTCTGTTGAAGATACTTCTTATATATATATATATATATCACATTTTTATATGGTTACTTGTGTTGTATCTTATATTTATCAGTACATAACACAGACTGCTCTTGTTTAATAAAAGTGTTTTCATCCATATTCTTTACTTCTTTAAACGACATGTTCTTCAAATGTTATAAAAAATTATCAATATTGAGCACACTGATACTATTTCTCTCTATAATATCACCAACATTATTGAATACAAAAATATGCATACCTGATAATATAATTGACTATACATAGTGATGATACTCATTGTCTATATCAATTATCATAAGAAAAAATCTATTTTACTTTAAACCTTTAATCATTGTTAATCCATTTCTGATTGGAAAATTGGTGGGTTGGAAGCTCTTGTTGTTTGTAAATTTTTACTTATTTCCCATTCACTCTCTGGATCAGAAGATGTATTTAACACACCCAAAATATCATCTTCTAAAGACATTTCTGATAAATTTTCTATGCTTTGTTGATCTGCATCAGTATATAGGGATTCTGCTACAGCTAAAAGATAAATATTTCTATAATCTATTTATATAATATATATACAATAATCAGTAGTTAAAATAACTTACTATCATTGAGGGTGTGTTGAGATAACCATGTGGGTGTATCCCACTCATCAAATTGTAATTTTGTATTATTTTCAATTTCTTCTATAGATAACATTGCATGTGAGTCAGAGTCTGTAACGTCAAATATCTCTGTCACTTGCACTTTGTTATTATCATCCATGTAATAATATGCCATTACAGCTTCTTGCTCAGAAGTTACCTATATATTTAAGAAGAAAATTTAAATTGTATTGATATTGATTATATATAATCATTAATAAATGTCCATAGTTTACCTGAAGAATATTTTCAAAAGTATCATCAACAGTTGAAAGATTGGACATATTTATAACACAATTTGATGTATTACCATTATCCTCCCATGGTTGTCTGAAAGATATAAGTTAAAATAAGAAATATCATTTATTAATTAAAAAGTTTTAAAATACTATTAAGATTTATAAACTTACAATTCATTGTATTGTAATGTCAAATTTAGATTTTTCTTATTTTTATATAAATTATCAGTCTTGTCTGCTACTTCCATATCATATATGTCTAAAAAATGAGAAAGATTAATATACAAGAAAATTTTATTTTTTTAATTGGTACAAAAAATAAACAAAATTCTATTTACTTGAACCATATTCTGTAATGTCTAATTGACATTTAATAGTCTGTGGCACTTGGTAATAGGCATTGATTTTAGGAAATAGCATACATAATTCATTTAATAAAAATGTTCTTAATTCTAATAGATTCCTTCGCAATTTAGGCACATTCAAAATAAACCTGAAAATAAAATAAAATATTAATAATTCATAAACAACTGTTATGAAACTAAGGAAGTATACGCATAGTAAAAAGGATAAATTATAGAAGCAGAAAGTTAAATGTAATTTTTTTTGTTCAAAGTTTTTGACATTAAATGTAAATAATTTAAATAAATAACTTAAACAACTTTTTCACAATTTAAAACATATATATAAATATAAAAAATTCTATTTCCTTGAATCATGTGTGTAATATCTAACTGATATTTAATAGTCTGTGGCACTTAATAGTAAGTTTGGGAAATACCATACTTAATTGGTTTAAGAAAAATGTATATATATGTATATATACATTTATTATATGTAAAACATATATATAATGTACATAAATGCATTATACGTAAATATATGGAATGAAACTTTATAAAATTCTTATTCAAAGTAATAAGAATTCTATTTATAGTAAGTATTTTCAATTTACGTATTTTCCATAATTGTATGTTCTTTCATAATTGTATGTTCAGGTAATATATAAGACATTTTATATAGCAATACATAAGAAATGCAAAGCTTACCAAGAAGATGTCATATTATGTCTAGCACAAGACATTTGTGGAGATGTATGAAGAATATTGCCAATTATATTGTATTCCAAGGTGTGACTTTCTATCTTGTTACCAATTAGACTATGACCACATGCATAATGTTAAATATGATATTATACATAATCACAAGTTTAAATAAATAAAAAAAATTCATTCAATCAGGCAATTAGAATATGAGACAAATTAAGTTACGTTTTATCAATTTGGATGATTACAGGAATTTTAATATAAATATGATTTTAAAGCAATATTACATAGAGTGAAGTTGAAAGGTTGAAAACATAAGTGATTCCTAATGATCACTAACCATAAAAATTAATAACCAGCATTAGTTAGTAGATAGAAAAGATATGAATATACTTACTAATTTTACTACAATAACAAGTCTGTATTTATATATATTATTAATTTTTAATATAATTATAATTAATTCATTATAATTATAATTTAATTATAATTAAATCATTTTAATTACACTATTACTTTAGTAGCATGCAGTTTTAAACAAGCAATATATCATGCATATTAGTTTCTTATTCCATTGATACACACAACTCTATCAAATTATGTAAACATTACAATATATATACATTAATTATTTAAAAAATAAAAGATTCGTCAAAAAGAAAAAAACAAATGATGCAATGCATAATAATATACTTACTTTGTGAAAGTTGCATATATTACATCTGCTGGCAGTGTACATGGTAGACTAAGTAATGATAAAAGTTTTACACTTCGGTGTTTAAATAACCAATTAATGAGGCCTTTATTAGCAGAATCGATTGCATCTTGAAATATGGTCATAACTGTCTCAGGTAAATTAGATACTAGCGCTTCCTACAAAATATATGTGTACATTTATGTATAAAAAATATTCTTATTGTAACTTACAATGTACATATTAAAGTTATACCTGTCTATGCATTTTACATTCTAAGCATTCAGGATCATAATCCATGTTATCATCAAGAGTTTCTGAGACTACAAACGTGGACTGTACAGCTAAACATCGGGTACAATTAAGTAAATTATTGCGGTGAAGAAATCTTAATGCATCATCAAAACCTTGTTTACACATGTTTGAAAGCATCTGTAAAGGCAATTTTTGATAATATTAAAGCTCTTTATGATATTAATGTTTAAATCTTATCTATATAATTTTGTTAATTTTTATTTCTTAATATCCTTTTTATGTTATCTTATCTATGTTATTTTATTTCTTTAATATACTCTCTATGTTACAAGTACTTCATATAAACTTACTTCTAGATTTGGTGGGAAAAGTATTCTTGCAAACCTATATATATTTTGTCTTGAAAGCTCAATACTTGTATTGGCAAAATTGACCTATTAATTATAAATGTTCATTTATTATATTTTACATACGATTTAGTAATCTATTCTTTAGTAAATAATTTAAATATTTCATAAATTATCTGAATAATCATAAGTAACTTACATGGAAAAGTTGGGAAGAAACATCTCTAGGGCAAATATCACTTTCCCCACAAAAAGGACTAATTGTAATAGTATTTTCATCAAGTGTAGGAAGATTATCACTAAAACCACCATCCATATATCTAACACCATGAAATCTTGGTGGTAAGAGACCAGAAAAAATTGGGACAAATGCACTAGCCAATAATGCCTATAAAAGAAAAGTTTCAATATTACAAACTTAAATTTATATAAATTTTTAGTTATATAAATTATATAAATTTTAACATGTATATTATTTTACCTGCAATAAATCTTCCTTAGACGAGAACTGTGAAACAATTACATTTCTTCCGTCGTATACCCTTGTTAAGGAAACGTGGAGCTTGCCGCTAACACGAATATGAGCATCATTAGGAAGATGCTGGAACAAAGATAATATTTCGTTATATATTAAAATATTAAAAACACGAATTCATCTTAAAAATGTCTATTGCTGTATTTAATAACTTCAAAAGTGTAAATACTATATATGTTATTTTTGCAAAATTTGAATATTTACATTCATTTTAAATTATAGTTAATGATATGTACCTTCTGTAAACTTTCTAACAATATCTCCTGTACATTAAATGATGGACTAAATGGACCAAGAGTTCGTTGTCGTGCTTCACGCGCAACGCGTAATACATTACTTGTGATCTCCCCTATAAAAAATGTGTGCTTATAATTATTATAGGGAACAACAACTAAGAATAACTTAAAGTAAATTATAGAAATAAATTTCATTAATTAAAAATAAATTATATTAAGATTTAATTGCATAAATTTCGTTTAAGTAGAAATTTCATTTAAATCGTATATAGCAATCTATGCAATCTGATGTAGTTAAAAACAGATCATTTATTTTTCTTTTTCCATCATAAAATTGGGAAAAGCTATAAATTGTTTTGTTCAATTATAAGATAGGAAAAATAGGAAACTTTGAGTTGTTCTTGATATTTTCACTTACAGCTTCATATTTACGCATTTTTTTATTTTTTTCAAAAATCCTTAGAAGTTTTTATTATATTAACTTAACATATTTAGTATATTTTTATACCTAACGTAAATAAGAAGCAAATACCACTGATGTATTTATCTTATCCCGAATTTACAATATACTTCAATTATATCAAGATTAAATTGTTTGTGATATGTACATATCCCTATATCACAAATATAGGTACACGCAATTATATTATATAAATTATATTTATAGGGTGTGTTCATTTATAAGCTGTGAAAATTATACAACGTTGAATCTACCTAAATTATCTTACTGTTTCAAAGTTAGACATACTTCTTACACTTATTACATGGTCGCAGTTACAGTTCGTTTAAAAGTATACTATTTGTTTAATGACTTAATGATTAAAAAATGAATAAAAATATGATAAATTCTGAATTCCGGCAATGTTATAATTTTCACTCTTTTCACTTTTTATAAACTCATTATACTATGTCCATTAAAATTACCTTATTATGTACTTAAAATTACCACTTAAAATTGTTCATAACATTAAACATTTAATATTTCATTTAGAAATCGTGAAAATGAAGTAAAAATAATTTTTATCTGTGCACGAAACGTTGAGTGCAAGATAATAATTAAAAGTGAACATTTTTATTATAGGTAGATAGAATGTGATTATCGTGCCAACAGATAGGATTAAAAACGATAATAAAAGTTCCTTATATTGGGTTATTGCAAAAAGAAAACAGAAATATAATAGATTGAAAAAGTTCTATTCAATTCGAACTATAAAATATGTGACATTGCTGATAATTTTTCAGAAGCTACAGATAAATTATTAAATGTAATTATCAAATGTATCTTAGATCGGTAAAGACAACACGATAAGAAAATCTTACGAAGTAAAGACCTTAAATCTATAAAATTCAGAAAAATGTACAGTTTGAAATCTATAGTTTATTACACCAATAACGATACACCAGTATAAAAACTTCTTAAAATCAATCATAGCAATCAAATTTATTGCTGCTAGGGATTATAATGCCAAGCATAAATTATAGGGATCACAAACTAACACGCCGCAGATAAAATGTTAGAACAAGCTATACGAAAACTTTCTTTAGATACAATATCGACTGATAAACCAACATACTGGCTATTGGCATAAGAAGAAACCCCGGATTTTCTACACTTTGCGATTATTAAAGGTTTACACAAACATCATTTCGTAGCACAATCCTGCCTAGATCTTACTTCAGTTCACTCTTCGATTCTTATAGACCTTTCATCCAAACCAATGTACACGAACGTCTATACAACATCATCATAGAATCATCTATACAACAATAGCACTAATTAGGCTCAATTTAAAAAATACCTAGAAGCTAAATAAATAGTAATATACCTTTAGAGACATCTGAACAAATTGAATCGATAGTAATAAACTTCACTGATATAATACAAGAAGCAAGTTGAATAGCCACCAAATCAGTGGAAAATGATAGAAATTATCTATCCTTCCCGGCTTATACATTGCAGAAAATTAAGTTTAAACGTAAATTAAAAAGTAATTGGCAAAAACATAAAACACAGCTGAACAAAAGCAGATTAAACGCCATCATTAAAGAAGTGAAACAATTAATCCCAAATCACTGCAATATAGAATTTCACGAATACATAATGAAATTATCACCCAATGAAGACATGAACTATTCACTCTGGAAAGCTACCAAAAAGACGGCATCTACATGATAAATATTCAAAACACTACTAAAACAATTTACCAAATGTCCTTCTTGGACAAATTGTAAAGTAGTAAAAGTTTATTACACGATTATAAAACCTACCTTCTGGCAATACTAAAATTTGGATTTCTTACTATGAACTATCTGGTTAAAGTCTCTAACATCGTAGCATGAAAGAGAGATTGTGAGAGAGATCATAATATAAAAGATAGTTCGGTATTTTATAACATAAATATAATTTTGCGTGATTAATGAAAATAGATGCAGCCGCATCAATTTCACGGATTCCGTGGATTAGTATTATCTTGTAAAAGAGAGTGGTCAATTCTTATGTATTCATATATATAGCCTTATCTTTTATCGTATGAATTGGCATTGCCTTTCTACAAAAACAAACATTCCTTTGTTTGCTTAACATGTTTCATGGTATTGATGATATCAGTACTAGAAGGGAATAGTTTATTTTCTGATTAGAACATTTAAATCACGACACTTTGATAATTGGCATTTTTAATGAGAAAAACTACAATAATCTTTTAAACCAAAAGATGTTATTCTTTAAAGAAAAACATTTTCTTATTCGTTTTAAAATAAATGTCTCGATGTTTCTTCATAAAAAATTTATCGAGATATATTATCGACATATCGATTATCTCAGCATAAAAAAGAACAAGAATAATAGGTCATTGTTTTTTTAAATTTCGACGCAGTTTTAGATTACCAGCCGCGTTCAATCCTCATATCAAATTACTCGTCTGTATTTGCTGATATTAATTAGACTTTAACCATTTTTTTCGCGATAACAAAAATCCTGAATAATGGAAATAATTGATATTATCGAGCTGTTTGCATACCACGCGTTTATATTTCTTACAGTTAATTTTAAAATGTCCATTTTTTTCTAAACATGAATGACATGTTACAGTTTATATAACAAATATAGTAAATATGCATCTTTCAATTTTTGAAGACATGTTACACTTTATATAACACGTGTAACAAATATGCATCTTAGAGACCATGTAGTTATATAAGTTGAATAGATGTACTAATTTTTTTCGATAATAACCTTAATACATAAATAGTTAGGTACAATTACATATTATTAGACTATGGATATTTATACAAATTCATATTTTATGAATATCGTAAAAAAAAAGAAAAAAAAAAAGAAAAATGGGACTGAAGTACATAATTGTTTTCCTTAATAAAGATTATAAGTACTACGTTTTGCATATTTTACATATTTTCGTATATTCTATGCATTGTCACACCTCCAAATTTTCCATAGATGAATAACAGTCCGCATTACATATTTATATAAGAATATTGAGAAAGTAGTATACTTATTACAAATAGTACAGAATTACAATCATTTCTTAATTTACTCTGTTAGCTATACTCTTATTCTAGGTATACGAACCAATATTTCATTATTTCTCTGTATCTGAAGTGTTAAATATGTATTATCTAGCTGTCGAACATGTTTCGTTTTCAGGATATGTATGTATATTGTTTTAAATGCTTCATAGCTGCATCATTTATCGCTTATTACAAACGTATTGATGTATACTTAACGACCTTAAATGTGTTTTTTCGATAGGATAACATTGTGAAAACGTTTACGTCATAGATTATGCACATGATTATAGAATGCTGTCATGCATAAGTATCAGTAATAAAATTATCACACATTAAAATTACGAGCATATATATATATATATATTATAAATTGTGATTGACTTAATTAACATTTTTAATATGATCGAGTTATTTAATGCTGATTCTTTAAATACATATGAATGAACATTAAATATTACTTTAATTAAAAATCATATATTGTAATCAAAACAATATTTAATGCTTGATTGCATATATACATTACACATAAATGATCTATATTGAGAAAATTCAAAATATGAATAAATAATTTTTTCGAAAATGTTGGATTCATTTATTAAAGAAGCATATTAACAATGGAATTTGATAAGACTGATTGCTACATACATAGTAATAGTATACAATAATATACACACATATTTGAATCATCGTTTCGAAATACCATCTATCTTTTTGCGATTTAATATTAACTTATTAATATCGAGACTGATTTGTATATGTATGAGTATGTCTTTAATCTGTTATCGCTATATGTATTTAATAATTCTATATAGAGTGATACGGAAGTAATGACGCCAAAAAGGTATCAGGCGATATTGTTAATTTAGTAAATAAATATGATGTATATAGAAGGAAATGAAATTTAATCAAATAACTGATATATTTTTTAAATTAAAGATGCAAACACATAAGACGTAAACTATGTAATATGTGTATGAACCAAATTAATCTTTCTTCATTTTAACATTGGATATTTCATACAAATCTTTCGTACATATATATTAGCATTTTATATATATTACGTATATGTTATACGACGTTTTTTTTTTTTTTAATAACGTTTATTGTCCAAGAAGATAAGTATTAAATGTGTATGTTATTCACAATAAACAATGAATTTCGGTTGTGGGGTGGTTTAGGCAAAAGTGACGGTACGACATAGCCATATAATATTTTGTGTGTCGGAATTACATTCTTTTAGCGTTACAATTTATAATTGGATTTAAGTCGCTGTAGAGCGCTGCTTATATACGATATTGTTTTTTCTTCCTATCTCTGTCCTGAAAACCTGGTCGCAAAAACAGGGCAGTTCGTATGTTATAAGACGTATATATGCTTAATGACTCTATATGTAAAATATATTTGTATCCGTGTCGTCTATGAAAAATGTTCCACGTAATACATATTTATTCCAAAACATTTCCAAAGGATATATAAAATTATAATACATTTTATTCGTAACATGTTTGTTGTTCTTATTATTTAAAATGTTTTAACAACTATGTAATACTAATCGTAAATATTTAACTATGAGTTATCAGTTATTTATTATTATTACGAAATGTTATGTATCACGAAAGCATCGGATTTCTGGTTGGCCATGGTACTGTACTACAAGATAGGGTGTAAACACAACAGTGAATTTATAAGCGGATATATATATATGAAACGATTAAGAATTTTCGCACTCTATATATTCTGTGCATTTACATATTTATTCCCCATTTATATTAAAAATCATCAGAGAGTACTTTTTAACAACATTTATATAGTTTTTCAAACGATTACTTTGATATTTATCACCAATTATAAATCTGCATCTTTTAAATTTTTTGAGTATAGAAATTTATTGCAATGTTTTGATTAAAAGATTAAATGAAATTACTTTTATATACTAGCTAATATAATATTTTACCATTGTGAGATTTACTAAAATAAAAAATACTTCTCTTTCACACAAAGTGATGTTTTTATTACAATAAAAAATGTTCAGTAATGCGCAATAACTAATGCCAATATATCTGTTATAATTGCTTCCATTATATTATATATTTATTCTCACGCTTACTACAAAGAAAAACAGTTGATAAGTGTTCTTGTTACTACTTCCAATTTGCTTATTCTATGCTTGACCTAATTATGAGATTCATTTGTAGCATTACCAAGTTCATACAGCTTCTATCAATAATTTTGAAATTTTATAAACAATAGGAAATGTAATATAGAGACAAGCAGAAGTGAAATAAATTATATTTGGTTGCATATAGTGAAATAGGCATTTTGAAATTTTAAAATATAATTACAATAATTACGTTTTATAAATTTTATATCATTTATTTACATAAGCAAAAAGAAAATCATTTATATGGGCTATATAACAAATTAGTAATGATGCTTGAAAAATGTTAAAATTTATAATCGTTATTTAAGATTTATTTAGGAAATATAAAAACTGATAAAAGTCAATTTTGACAGCTATATTTTTTTACATTAACAGCACATAAACATGGCCTTAAGTATATATTAAGTTGTAATATCGTCATATTTTATATTAAAAGAGTAAATAAAGATATTTACGGTTTAATTACAGCGTGAAATCACCGGAGCCACCGGGACAATTTGTTTAACATGTGCGCAATGGATATAAAACGTAAGATCGTGTAATATCAGAAAGTCAATAAATCGAAACATAACATTAAAAAAAATTAATTATTTAAGATACTATATATCTGGTAGATATATATAAACAAAGGAGTTCACTTACCGAGGGGTAAGTCACAAAGAAGACAACAAGCAGCGATAGCACCAGCCGATGCACCACTAATCTTATCCAAAAGTAAATGTGGAGCGTATTTCTTAAAGCACACTGCTACACCAACATGGTAAATACCAAGGAAACCGCAACCAGCAAACGATAAATTCATTTCGGAATTCTCTTATACTTTATGTCGTTTATTGTTAATTCGTTTAGATCGATTGTCAAGAATAATCATATGATAAATAAAAAATACTGATTCCCTTTCTTCGGCACTATGAACATCGCACATAAAGAAAGACAATATGAACGACGTACTTCGCACGACGTCCACGTTTCAACTATTAGTAGTCCTTTGAAGCAGCAACAATAGTCTCCCGAAACTCTTGAGTCTAATCTCGAATACGATTGAAAAAAAAAATACATGATGTTACAAACAGCCAGAGAGATAATACACATTTGATGACGCACAGTTTGTAAATACTTGCCAAGTTCCTGATTGGTCGATCTTAGTCACATTCCAATGAGTGGTGATAGCTCCGCCCACTTAGCGTTCTTAAACTCATTCAATGTGTGATACATATTTCTACAGGTGCACGTGTTTTCCCAACAATATGATTGTCTTAAAATGCGCTCATGCTCATTTAATAAATAATATTTAACAAATCGTATTATGATTATTTAATGTAAGTAAACTTTGCTAAAATGACAATTAATGTCCTTTTTTATATAAAACATTCTTTCTCCTCATATATCTTTTTAAATATTGTATTTATGTTAAGCAATTATTAGCAATTTTTCGATTTTCATGTATAAATATAGAATTTAATTGACAAAAATAGAATCTTTATTTGTATTAATCTAATAAATATAATAAATAATTGATCTGAATAAAGTCTATGGTACAAGAGAATATTATATTTATTATAAGAATATTATAATAATATATTGTAATAATATAACAATACTGATTTTAATATATAGATATAATAATATAAGAATTATTATAATATAAGAGAATATATTAGATTGGCAACTAAATTTCCTCTTTGATGATAATCATTTTCAAATCTGTAGTTTTCATTGATTACTAAAACAAACTAGGAAGTATCTGATTATGATTGTACAGTTTCTTAACATAAAATTCCATAAGTTATTTAACTGTTAATAAGAAATATTGAGTTGACAACTAAGTGATTGCCAAGTAGTTTCATAACATAAAATTCCATAAGTTATTTAACTGTTAATAAGAAATATTGAGTTGGCAACTAAGTGATTGCCAAGTAGTTGCCAACTCAATATTTCTTATTAACAGTTAAATAATTTATGGAATTTTATGTTATGAAACTGTACAATTATAATCAGATATTTCCTAGTTTGTTTTGGTAATCAATGAAAAATATAGATTTGAATAGAAATGATTATTATCAAAGAGGAAATTTTTCTCATAAATGATATTAATTAATGTATGTATTAAACAAATGGTGTTAGTAGATTTATATTTAAGTTAATTTTAGTATTATTTAAAAATAAATAGTCAAAATATTATAAATAAAATTTTATTTTATCTTGTACTACTAAACATAAGTAACTTATATGATTTGAACTAATTGGTCAACCATTTAGACTTTATCTAGGATTGATTCATTTTGTAAATAACAGTTGATTATGAATTGATACGGTTTTTAAGCATTTTCTATTTTGCGTAAGAAAGTTATACTTTATATTATGAATTATATTGATTTCATAAATATAGCATTTTTAATGTAAACGCTTCTGAAATTACGGCTTAATTATATATTATCTTGAAAATTAAGTTTAACCTTGAATTTACTTGGCATACCATATATGTTTCCTATTTTGTTTCTTGAAAATTTATATTTGATAAAAAATGCTTAATGTATTTTATCATAGCTTTGTATATATTAAATGGGATACTTTATAAAAATAAATTTCAAAATTAATACTGATTATTTGATACTTAAAAACCATATAAATTTTAACTAACTGTTAAAAATTACAATATAGATTTTTAAACAAACTGCGTATTAAAAAGGAAGAAGACATTAATAGTACATGAAATTATCCGATTAGAAAAAAAAGAGAGTGGAGAAAAGACAAAAGATATTACATACCGAATTATAAATATCACATTAAATTTAAGCAGTTCCAGTTTCAGTGTATGTTTTTTGACATTTTCGTATGTGACATATAACAATATAACCAATAAATGACTATATGACTTAAAATAATTTGAGAGGAAAACAAAGTTGAATATAATGGATGAAAACGTACAAACATTACATGGGATTCATGGAAATTCCAATGTATCAAATGAAATAATTTATCATGCAGTATACATACCTGAAGAAAACATTGATTCTTCAATAGAGAACAGTATTAAAGGTAAATATACAAAAATAAAGAGTTATCTTCTTATTTTTTTATGATCTTGCAACTATTATTTGAATGAAGTAAATAATTCACATTTAATTATTATAGAAAATATTCGAGTTTATCAAGACAAAGCAGAAGCTTTAAAAGTAATTAAAGAATTTAAAACTGGTCGTCTGAAATCATTTAAAAAACGATCAGAAGCTGAAGAGTATGCTCAAACTGGCTTTGAGAAATCAAATTATGTGAATAGTACCTTAATAAATGCAACTGTACCTGTAGTAGAAGAAAAATCAAATAATTTTAAAGCTCCACGATCTCAAGATCTGATATGTTTTAAAAAATTAATTAAAGATGGAGATTTATTTGCTGTAAAAACTACAGTATGGGGAAATCCACGATACTTAATTGGTAGTGGAGATACACCTGCAATTCTGCAAGTAAGTTTATAATTTATAGTCATATTTAAGAAAGATATATGAATTATCTAATATGCATATATTATGCTATATTTTTTCATTATTACTTATTATAGGAAGGATGCCGTTATAATGCATTACATATTGCAGTTAGGGCAGACAGACCTGATATGTGTGAGTTAATATTAAACACTGTTGGAAACACAGACTTCATAAAGTTACTTTATGGTGATGAATGCAAGAGTTATGTGGATCGTGCACAAATTATGTTAGATTTATATTTAAACACACCTGACAAGGGATTAAATGAAACTCCATTACACTTTGCAGTCAAATTTGGTTTAAAAAATGTAGTTCGAATTCTTGTTTCATATCCATGCTGTATAAAGACATTACCAAATAAATATAAACAACTACCAATAGATGTACGTAATAAAATATTTAAAACTTTTCTATTATTGCTTTTGATTTATAATCTTTTATTATTTTCTATATATTTTTGTAATTACCACTCTATAATATATCTTAATTTAGTTTGTGTTAATATTACAGATAATTTGTACTAGAACATGTCAAGAAGATGAAGGATTAAAAAAAGAAATACGTTTGCTACTAGAAGATCAGTATTATGTACCTGTATTAAGATCAGATGATAATACATTACAACCTGTGATTGGAGAACCTTTCTCTCCTACTAATCTTTTGGTATGTTACAATATTTCAATTTATATTGTATGTCTATAATATTTTATGTGGATAATATTTTTGTAGAGTTTAAATACCGATCCAATTAGTCCACGTTTAGAAGTACGTGCATTTGCTGGACCAATGACAAAATCTCGAGCATTAGAATTTAGAAAAAAGTGGAAAACGCCACCCCGTCTTCGTATGACTCCTATTAAAAAAACTGATGATGAATCTAATGCTATAGATAGTCCTACTAATAATTTAGCTTTAAGATTACAAGATGCAGAAAAGGGACTTGAACGAGTTGGAAGGTATATTTCATAGTAAATTTTAAGATCATAATCATTAAAGATTAAAAAAGAAAATTGCAACTCAATTTAATTTTTAGAGACTTGGCAGAAGAGTACCAAGTATCGTGGAAGGAATATTGGCCATTTTTAAACGATTTTGCAGATTTTCGTACTAAGGAGGGTTTAATAAAGCTTGAAAAATATTTAGAACATAAATTTCAGAGTCAGTTACTTCACCATAACCAGGTACAACAAATATTTAATTTTTAACATTCATTAAAAATTATTATACTTCTTACATAATTTTTTCACAGACATCAAATGAGAACCTAATTAATTCAAATGAAAATTCACAAACGAAATCGCAAATTGATGAAATAGATTATTTATGTAATAAATTACAATCATGGTCATTGCTTACATCAAATGGTGAAGAACAAAATAATGTAGGTAAGTCTAGAATGCTTTATAATTAAAATTTATATTAAAGTATGCAACAAAAAGTATCTATAAATATGTTTTATTCTTTTCTTTAGATGAACTAGAATTTTTTACACCGCCATCATCACCAAAATTAACGGTAGATAGTTCAGATGATGAAATGCAAAATGCAGAGGAAGGTCATGGGACATTTCTGGAAGGGTAAAATATCACATGAAAATAAATTTTTTTTTTTTTAGTAAAATAACTATTTTTATATAAACACATTATAACTGCTATACATATATATTTCCGTTATTTATTATTTTATAGGCCAGTGCCAACAAAGTTAGATCATGCTGTTTATAATGCAGTATCAACATCACTTAATTCCATTACATATCCAAACATATATCGTTGGCAACATGACATGCAACTTGCTATGAAGCGTGATCTACATAGGTATCGATCTTTTATCTTTCTATACTTGCAAGAAGTAACTAATATTATATTTTTACAATAATATAATACAAATTATAATTTGTTATTTTTCTAATTACATAGGTATTAATTATTAATAAATCTAATTTGTTATTAATTTCAGAAAAAATAGCATAAGGGGAATTCGAAGAAAATTGATTATAAATTTTTAGATACATGAGATATCAAGATGTTGAACAATGTAAAAACTAAAACTATAAAAAATTTTTATATTACGCACAATAAGAGTTATTTGTTAAATAACATTAATATACTTCAAAACTTATTTTAAGTGTACTAAAAAGCGATATATTTTCATAAAATTTTATATATGATTAAAATAATTTATGAAAATTTTATATATTGTTTTGTAAACTACCATTTATCGTTAAATTTATATATGTAAGGGCGTTATTACGTATATCTTTATATATAACGACATTAGTAATTACGTTACACATTTAATTTTTCTAAATTTAGTATTTATGCACGTACTTGCTATTAGTAATCTTTATTCACAATAATATTACATTTTTTCTTAATAGACCATATATGATCTTTCTTTCAAATGATATTATTATAACTTGCATACACTTTTCTTTTGTTTCATAGTATATTTATACATACATATGTTTATGTGTATATGTGTGTGTATATATATATATATATGTATATATATATATGCATATATCTATAATTCATACCAAATTATTAATTTAATCAAAGACTGACAGGAGCTGGTGGAGTTTGCTTCAATTGCAAAATAATTGAACGCATTCGAGAAACGTCTTTTGAAGTGCGGGAAGATTTGGGATTAAAGTCACAAAGTTTTGCAATGCGTTCCCATTCAGTTCCTGGTTCCACTTCATCAGCTTCTGCTACGAATTGTTTTTCTGCGTTCCTAGAGATAAATCCATTATATTACATAACTTACAACGTATAAAAACTTAAATGCGACAATACTCGAACATTAAATGCACTAATGACATTGCAGTATATGTATTGAATAATTTTATTTCCGTTTCTTACATATAATGTGTGCAGCGACGCAAATTCGAAATTTTTTCTATAATTTCTATCCACATGAAAGTATGCTTTTTGTTTTTTGTTTTCGTTTCTGATAAAATGTGTCACGAAAGTTATAATCTACGTAACGAAAATTAATACAAATATTTCATATAATTCTATCTATGAAATTGAAAATCGTAAATAAAGAGGAAACGTTTATATTTTTGTATCCGTTCTTAGATAAACAAGTTAGGTAACTTTACCATACTTTACCATACATTTGATGTTATATTAAATGTATACATACAATATAGAAATTAATAATTCTAATAGTATTTATACGTTTGAGACATTTTAATATAGTTGATAATGAAATTGTTAAAATTTAATTGTAACATTTATGTCAAAATATAACGATATAAAAATTATAAAATATAATGTTTTAATATGTATCTTTATGGTAATTTCTAATGTAATTAAAGTCAGTAAATGTGTGGCTTACATATGATACGATTTGAAACAATGAAATCTCAAGTATAATTGCATCAAGCACAAAATATACGAATTATTACAAAAAGCAGCTAACATATATGAAAATATTTCCGATACCATTCTGCAAGTTGCTTTATAAAGTGAATAAGCAAGCTATATTATACAGCAATGCAATGCAATTATACATGCAAAAAAATATAGTATAACTTACTTGGCAGATTCCCTAAGAAGCAGAATGAAAATAATATAATTGTATGTAGTACATATTTTAAATAAAATATTTATAATTTTATACAGAATAAGACTTTTAATTGCATCTACAGATATGCGATTAAAAGTTATATTTATAAAAAACATATTGAAAATATATAAAATAAAACAAAATTAAATAAATTAAAAGAGAGGGAGGAAAGGCAATTTTAAATATTACCTGTTTGTAGTTTTTGTTTTACTAATAGCTTCTGCATGATGTTTATACCATTCTTCTAATTCTTTTCTTGCAGCTTCTTTCCACTCTTCCTTTTTCTTCTCTTCTTCTGCATCTAAATAAATTACATATAACAATAATTAAATATTAAAATTACGAATGTTATATAATGGGATCTAGCTAAAAAAAAGATATTTACCTTTTTCCTCTAGTCTAGTTTTTTGTTCTTCTCTCCATTTTCGTATTTTTTCAGGTTCTTCCTTTACAGGTGGAGGCTTGGGAGCAGTTTCTAAAAATATTTTTAAAAATATAACGTCCTATAATAAGTTATAAATGATTTAATAAAAAAGCAATAAAATATGGTTTACCTATTACTGGAGGTGCTTGTGTTTCAGAAGGTTGTCCAATTGCATCTATTATTTCAAAACTACCTTCAGCATCACCACCTGGGCCAACTTAAATTTCCAAAGTTTGGGATAATTAATTAGTATTATCCAAATAGAAATATATTTGTAATTTATAGTGATTTGTTTCATTTAGTGTGTATTAATATATAGTATAAAAATAGAACATTTTGTCGATATCAAATCAAATATTACAAAAGACAATAAAATAATAACTTTTTTTCTACTTATACATATATTGAATTTAACTACCATCTATATTAGATGCCATTGTAGGAGCAGACATAGCAACTGGTGGAATTTCATTTTCAAGCCCTGCCAACTGATCCTGTTCCCTTGCTACAAATTCTGCCACTGGATCTACTTCTTGCTCGTTGACAAAGTTGTCACCAAATGCCATATCCATTTTGTCTAATAAAAATATCAAACAAATTGACAAACTTTGTATTAATATTTTTAAATATAAAAAAACCCCTATTAATATAAACTTTTATTTTATACAAAATTCTCATACATTTATTAACTTTCAGTCAATCAATTTTATAGAAGACAAATATATATTACTGTTACTATTATATTAACTACTTACTATTATATTAACATTTTTCACTTTCATTTTATTTTAATACATTGACTTTCAAATCAATGTAATATATATTACTCATTTTATAGGTTAAATTAAAATCCTATAAATAAATTTGTTTATCCATCAAAAAACATTAGTAAAAGTAACCTAAAAGGATGTATTTATTCATTAAAGATATGATTAAATTGTATAAAACATCGAAAATACTGAGTATAATATGCGAAATAAAATGAGAATATTTATTTAATAATAAACGTAAGAAAATGTTAAATCAAATATTATACCTCAATAATATTATGGAATATGTAATTTTTATCTCGGGAAACTCCCACAACTGTCTTTTCGTTAGATTTCTATTAAATATCAACTGCAAATTGTCAACGTCAATACTAGTTTAGAGCACAACGCACACATGCGCACAATTAAATATAATGGCTAAGCAAGAGAAATCAGTACTACCAACATCAATAATATGAAGAGAATATCTTTAAGAATATTCAAATATTTTATGTATTTAAAAAAACACGTCATAATATGTGAAATTAATAACATTGTTTATTTTATGAATAATATTAGTAATAACCTAATTCGTCTTGTCATAGCATATGAGAAACAATATTCTACTGAAACACCTATTTCAAAGTTTCTTGTTTAAAATTGTCTAAACGTTTTAACATTGAATATTGCTATTTAACGATTAACCTCCTGCTTAATTTGCTTTCAAAGTATATAATTTATCATAACAATTTGATTTCGTCATGTCTTTTTAAAAACATTACACAATTATTGTATGAGATGTATCTTTATATATATCGTAAATATTATAATTAAAATATTCAATATTATAATCGAAATACAACAAAAAACAAAATTATGTGTATATCCCTTTTTAATATGAACATTATAGACACGCATAGTGTATCAAACACTTGAATACTTTTGTTTTGCTCAGAGATCATGCATAAAATATCTATATGAACATTCGTATAATGTATATTTTAAAATGAAAATTTATCTGTAAATGCACGTGTATGTATAAACAGGACTGTCTTTTAAATAGCATGATCTATGAAATGTATGTACAATATATTTTTCAAAAATAGACGAAGAAAAGTGATTAATAACATTACTTTTTTTGGTTACACCATAAAAGATCGTAAATAAATAGCTATGTCAGAATCCTAAAAATAGACGAATGTTGTAATCATTTTAATACATAGACGCGTTTCCATCACAATGATGTATATTTTTAGTACAATGTGAATAATAAATACAGTTATTGTTTCTTACACTTCCTATTATTTTATGACAGATCACTGGCAACAAAATTTAGATATCATGTATGTAGAGCAAGTGTTCTGTTAACAATCGTCTAAAAAATGCATATAAAAATACAAATTCCTAAATAACATAATTTAGAGCTTCATTCGTTAATATAATGACGGAGCTCTAAAAACAGTTATTAAAATTTACCTACAACCTATAAAACGTATAGGTGGTGGTGGTGGGATATGAAAAATAAAGTCAATATGCTTGTCTAGGCTAAACATAGTGACCATATGTTAATAGAAGTAACTCGTTCATTTCATTTGTGAAAGAATAGCTCAGTCTTGCCCTAATCCCCTCCTTGTCTTTCAAAACACGGGATTTACAACGGGAGGTTCGTTATCTCCAAATATGTATAGATTTTTAGATTTTTCTATTTTTGTGTAATGCCTATTAGGCATTTTCTTCTTCATCTTCAGAGCTCAGTGTAACATTATCAATACATCGTGGTAATAATAATGCTACATGTCCATATCTAAATAAAAATATATTAGACATAATGATAAAATCATTGATTTAAAGGATAAAAAGAAATGAATTATTTTGAATATTAAATATCTAAACTTACTTGCTGCTTTTGTATTTTTCTTGGATGGCTTGTTGTAGAATATTTAATGCATTGCAAAAGGTTTTATTTAAACACAAAATGCATTCTTTAAGATCCTTTAAGCTATACCCTGACGATAATTCCAACTCATGTGGCCACATCTCTTCTAACAATGTATGCCGTGCAAGTGCAATTGCAGATGCAGCTAAATGACTAGGTAAAAATTGGAGATATGGATCCCCCTCAAGCATTGATAATTCACAGAGATACTATAAAATTTTGTATGAAAATTAACATATCGTATTGAGAACACAATGAGGAAATATATGTAATGTATTTACCATTGCTAAAAATTTAATTTTTTCAGAAAGGTTATTACTAATACAATATTCCATAAGGAAGGTAAGTGGTGTTGGAACAGTTAGATCAAAAGATAAAACCCTTAATATTAAATGCTCCATACGTAATACTTGTTTTTTCGTATATGTGTCATCTGTGATATATACAAATTCGCCTACATCAGGTGGATAAATCTCTTCGTATTTTCTAAATTATTAGTATAACATTATTTTTTGAAAAACTAAAGACTAGATATAATTAATTAAATAGATATATAGATAAATGAAACTTACGCAGCAATAAACATAGCTGCTGTACCTACAAGTTGTAATTTTGCTCTTACAACGCTCATGTATGATAGAAAGCGATCTATATATGAAACAGCTAAATAAAGTGTCTCAGTCTGTAACCGATACTCTTCGGCAACTTCTACAAGCCAATCCACTAATATCGATCTCATTGAATATGTTATATCAGGTTGTTTCTTCATATAGCCTGGTTTTGGTCTATGCTGTGTCTAAAATAAAATATTTCATTAAAAGAATATGTTAATATCTATTAATTACTCTAAATTTAAAAAAAAATTTTTATGTAAATACATACTTCTGCAGCACGTAAATAATTATATATATCAGCTCTATATTCATCTACATCAAAAAAATTCATTCTCAATTCTTTAATAGACTTTCTTCGTTTCTGATGGTTTTTCTTTGAGGAAGACAAATAAGAAATTGATTTTTCTAAAGACATTGGACTGCCTTGTGAAAAAATGACATCATTTTCTTTCTTTCTATTTATATCTTCAATAGCATTGTAAAATGTTGGTAAATTTGAGACAGTCATAGGATTCACCTCTAACCTTGGCTTCTCTCTTTCTGGTTTCACATCTTCCTTCTCTTTTATTTCTTTCTTATCCTTTGTGTCTCTAAGTGCAACAGAAGTTTCTTCTTCTAACTTATCTTCATAGATTTTAAATGTAACTTCCTCCTTTTTCTCATCATAAATTTTAAAAGGTTCAAACTGTGTAGGTATAACAGCTTTTGTTTTTGGATACTTTTCATCCTTGTATATTTCCTACACAAAGTCAAACGAATATAATTATATATTTCACTATTAACATTGATAATAAATGATTTTAAGATCATAAAAATGTTGTACAGCTTCAAAAATCACTTTCTATAGTTTGATTAATGTGTACTATAAAAATGATAAATATCGAGTTTTCCAGTGTAGAAAAACGCGGGAGGAAAGATTACGAAATGTATACATACTGGTTTCGTATTACGATTACAATTATTGTGAAGAACACCTAAAACTGCACGTTTTGTTGGTTGCAATGGTTGACTTTGAAGGGGCACGGAAATATTTTCTTTGCCGCGACGAACATCGCTAATTCGATTTTCTTGATCCTCGTGTACTCGAATCGTGGCCATTATTTGGTTCCAATTTTACACCCAATCTTTTATATATAAATCGATTCTTCTCCTTTTCTAAATTATTATTACTTTTTAAACACTATGCATGCCCACTTCTTGTTACAATTAAGAGTATTTACCGTCCATACATGGCAGATAAAATTTCGAAGCTCTAAGCAACCCAACAAACTTCAGTTGCCGTTTGATTTCAAACAAACGTAACTTCAACAGCTGGCGATACGTTAAAAGCGTTGCTCAAATAGACCAATGAGAAGAGCATGTCTCTTATAAATTGGAAATACACCAATCAGATAAATAACGTGTTAACTTGCGCCTTTAAAATTATCCTTGCTTATAGGCGGATATACATACTAATGTGCAATAAAAAAAACTTTTTTGAATATAAAAATTTGTTATCTATACACATTTTTAAACGTATGAATTATCCCTAAATTTCTTAAGGTTTAGTTTCATCATATAATATAGCTATTTCAAGTGAATGTAGATAACTAAATGTAAAAGTCATACTTTAATGATTGATATTTGCATATAATATCGCATTATGTAAAAAAGAAGATATAGTTTTTTATATAATTTATTTATAATGTATTTTAATTGATTGGCTAAAAATTGAATTAGTTAAAAAGTTGTACTACTAAGAAAATTATTTGAATTGAAAAATGAAAATGATAAAGTTATTATTTTTATTTATTTTATTTTATTCTTATTTATTTTTTCTAAATTCAATAATATATAAATTATAAGTTAATTATGAAATAAGTATTATTTGTTTATTTTTCTTCTAGTATAGTATAGATACTATTTACACTGAAGATGGCGGTATAAAATAAGGAAATATAATTCTATTGAGAAGGAAATGTGAAAATAAGGGAATAATTGGTAAAATAATCAGATAGCAAAATAAGTATTAATTATACAATATTAAATTTTCAAATTGTACAAAATATTTCAGATCAATTTTCTAATATCTTTTACTTTCAGATACCGGAATTTCAAATCGATTTATACATCTTAAAGTTTGTTGTTCATGACTACTGAGAGCAAGCTCATCGGCACTGATTGATATTTGCGATATAAAAGTTTTATTTGCGTACAAGTTCGTAATGTTTTCACGATTTTCTCGACTACAACTAATACCGTAATTGGTTTTGCAATCAAAGTTAATTACGATAATATCGAGAAGTGCATAATATCGACATATATTACGTATTTATCGCATAAACAGTGTGTGAAGTTAGAGTCTTAACCTCGTAAATAACGTTTCGCATTCGACGGTATATCAATCATCTACTACTTAAAATTGTAAAAGTGATTGAAAAAGATCCACATCAAAGAAAATAACAATGAGTCCTTTAAATCGAGGACCTCTGCTAGGGCCAAGAGTCCCACCCGCTGGTATACGACCTCCACCACCTCCTAGATTTGGTGGTAGACTTCCACCTCCTGGTTTACCTCCAAGAATGCCACCACCTCCAATGAATCCAGTTTTTGGGCCAATAAGACAAAGATTACCACCACCACCACCACGACCAGTTGGAGTAAATCGACCAAATGGACCAATGCCACTATTTGGTCCAAGAGTCAGAGGTATTGCTCCTATGGTTCCACCGATTAGCTTAAGAGGTGTAGGACCTAGAGGACCATTAATGAGGCCTTGGCACAGAAGAGCATTACCTCCTCAGATTTTATCTCATATGAGACCAAGATTTTCAGTTGGAAATGGCAATGCAAAAGGCAAAGCACTGAATAATGTAAAAAAAGTCAGTAAACTTGAAGTAAGTATGGAGTTTTTTAATCATCTTGATATTTGTAGAGTTGAACAAATAATAATTCTATTACTTTGTCAAAACACGTAGTAATAACTATATATGAGCAATGAATTTATTTAATTTATTGATTATTATTTTTTTTATTTAGATATAATTTATTTGTGTTTTAGTACAGTAGTATTATGAAGGAAATAATTATCTATTTTTTATTCTAAATTTTCTTTTGTATTTGAAGTCACTTATTTCAGATTGTGGTATTTAAATAAAATGGATTTATAAATCAATGTAAAATTAGTTGCTATAAAACACACGAAGAAGAAAAGTTTATGTTTCTAGATATAATTATTAAAATTCTTCATTGCTTAATAATACATTTCTGATAAGGTTTAATATATTGATTGACAATAAACAGCAACTTGTTTTATCATATACATGTATACGCCTTGATATATAAAAAGAAATTAAGAATACAAATTTTGAAATTATTTAAATTCTGACTAAAAGATATTATAATTATTTAGGAATTAGAACTAAAGAAACCATGGATGACTGATGAAATTAGAAGTGAAATACAAAAGAAAAATAAGTTGTATGCTAAAGCAAAAAAGAATAAAGATGCAAAAGAATGGGAAGAATTTAAGGATTTAAGAAACAAAGTAACAAGGATGATCAGAGATGCTAAAAATGATTATCTTGCAAAACATCCAGAACAGGTATTTTTTCCATTTAATTTTTGTACATATAATATGAAATAATATTCTTTTCATAACTAACAATTTATTAAGAGAGATTAAACTATACTTTTTTGATTAATAGTTATTTCATATATCTTTTATTTAAAATATGTTATGTACAACTTATGTAAAAAGAAGGTGTAATTTTTATATATAAAGTAGTAGCCCTACAATATAGGAAAAATTACAACAGTAACTAAGTTTACAATTTTGATCAGTTTATTTTCTGCATAATAAATTTTAAATTATTTTAATAAAGAAGAGTCAATATTTTACATATTTACAACTTAATATTTTGTGTACTATACATTTTCCTATAATGTTTATAGATATTATACTACGATTAAAAATACAACACCATTTACAGTTTCATATCTATAGAAAGACTTGTTATATACTTTTATACAATTCAAAAAGTTTGTGAAATATTAGTTACAGGATTGGTAATCTGTATGGCTGTGTGGGATTCCAAGACTTTTGAGTTTCCAAGTCTTGAGACAATTCTGCACATTCCTAATAATCAGTAATTATTATACAAAATGAGTATAATACACTAACTTGTAGCACATTCTTTTTAATAGTTTTAACAATAGCTTTATTACTATTACTTATGTAATAAATATTTAATTATAATGAGAGGACAAAAGAGGTAGACCACCCTGTAGAAATAAGTAACAAGTAATTGTACATGCTTTCAATGCAATTAATATCTCTGTATTCTTCTACTATTTGTGAGTATTAACATAATAATAAAAGACTGTATTTGGTGTATCCTATATCATAGGTACAATAAAATTCCACTTCATTTGTTTTAGCAATTTGCACTAAGTATTTTTAGAACATTCCTTAAGATTTTAGGGTATTAATATAATATATAATATAAGGATTTAGATTTATTTGTTGTGAGATAATTTATATATGTATAGACAAGCTGAACAGTTATAGTTATAATTTATAAGTGTAAATACTTTTTTATGATATTCAAGTCATTTACAAGCTGACAATATTTAATTGCACTATAATAATTATATATGTAGATACATTTATTTCATTTATTTATTTCATTTGTATTAATTGTTTTATTTAAAATAATATATTTGGAATTATAAAACATAATAAAAGTATTTTTATAAAAAGAAGATCCTAAAAAAAATTACATTTGTCTAATAATAAATTTTTAATTTTGATAATAATATTACTAATATATTATTTATGTACAAGATAAATATTATTTGCACCATTTAATTGGCTCCTGTCATAGTTGACAAATTGCTTTGATTACAGGGTGGTCAAAAAACAGATGATAAGAATACGATCGAATCCGAGGGTGTTCAGAAAACTGAGAATGCAACTGAGCAATCAGAGCAAATGGAGCTAACGGAGGAGATGCAGCCTTCCAGCGAACAGGCACAGTCTTAAGCTTCAGGCTACTCCTCCATATAAACAATTGAACAATTGAAATTACACAAGTATTTTGTTTTCAAACTTCAGAACGATTTGATTCTTTCTTATTTCAATGTGCAGTATATTGAGAACACTGCAGTTTAAATACTTGTATCATTTTTAATTACAAAATTTGTATTATTATCCGTTCTTTTGTCATTTGTAAAATATCATTTCTTTGCAATATAAGTTCATTCTTAGCATTTATATCATAAGTGTGTAATGTTAAAGTATCATGCTAAAATACTTTGAGAAAATAGAGTTTAATGATGAATAATATTTGAATAATAGATATTCTCTTATTTTTAGTAATACTTATGAAAACTAAACTTTTTTTTTTCTTACATTATTAGTATATGCTTATATATAAATGTAAAATTTTGTATATTTCCTATACATATACTTTCATGTTAGAAGTATTAAACATCTAACTTTTTTTCACACCATTATATCTATAGAAAAATCTGGCCTTTGTTAATTCTGTTATCATAAAGCTCTTTAATTGCTCTTTGGCCAGCATACAGTGCTGCAAGCTATAACATTCTTAATAGAAAATTTTGTGGAACCGTTAAAATATTCTCCGACATACAAATTTTATTCAATATAAAATTTGCTTAAGTATTTTCTTCATAGCTTGTGGCTCTGTATCAAAATATGACAATTTTTGTAATTGTTTGTTATTATGTGCCGTAGTATTGAATATTTTCATTTCGATAATACGTGACTTCCACAAAATATAAATTCAGAACAAGATAAATTTGTAATTAAGATGCGTATTGTAAGAATAAATCGTATTTCTATAAGTTCTAAATCTGGTGTCCCCAATTACTCTATAAACCACAAAAAGAATTTTAATATGCGTTCAATAATCGTTCTGAAATATGAAAATGACCTTTTTAGATTTCATGCATCAAATAACTTTTATAAAGTATTGTCTTCCTAAAATTACACATTACATCATCGCATATAATAAAGATATACTCTGTTTAATTAATTATGTGACAAGTAAAATTATTAGATTTACAATATTAGTATTATTATTATTATTTACAATATTACTTTTACTTCAAAACAATTTAAAATAAGAATTTATTATATTGCTTAAAAGTTTTAATGAAGGATATTTTATTATTATCAATCTAATTCTATATTTTAGGACTATAATATTTACATTTTTTACAAATTACATTACTTTCTACTGCTATACATTTGTGATAACCATAAAATATCTTTTTCTGTAACTATACACAAAATTTATCCTATGTTAATTGTTGATTTAAAATATGAGATATAAATGTGTGTTTATAATACTTATGTAAACTTAATAAGTGAATTTCTGAATACCCTGGAAAAGATTTTAAAATGTAAAGTATAAGCAATAGTTGCATATAACAACAATCATACAAATAATCACTATTTGTAATACATTTTTATATTTTCTTATATACATATATCAAATATTGATTTTACTCAAATAATTATGAAAAAATACTTCTATAATCTTATAAATGTTACAGTACCGTTAATAATTCCTATTAATTTTTAATATCCTTTTCTACAAACTTTATATTGAGAATGTAGATATGTGAATGTAGATATCTCAATTAAGAAATAATTTACATTATCTACTAATGTAAAACATCTTTGTAAGCAATTACTCTATACATAACTTTATATCTAAATTATTCAAACTAAAAATCTATCATATCTTAAACGAAAGAATTATTTTAAAAAATTCAACACTCTTCAAGTTTCAAGTAAATATTCATGTATTATATGGTACCAAAACAAAAAATTATGGAACTATGGAATTAATGTATAAAACAGACATTGAAATAAGTCAGCTAAGTCTCACATATTACTACTTTCATTAACTGTACCTCAAGAAGTATTTTTGCATTGAATTTGAATGTGAACAATGTATAAAAAATATTTGAAGTAACCATTTTTAGGCTCATCTTTATCCAAGTGATGAAGAACCATATGATCAAAGAGATGAAAATTACATCAGTTCAGAGGATGATGAATCATTTTATTGTGAAATATGTGATAAAGATTTTTCATCAGAAGATGCTCTTTCTGAACACAAAACAGGACATAAACTTTGTGGTATTGATGGATGTACCTTCTCTGCTCATCCATTACTTATTGAAAAGCACATTATTATGCAACATAATACTGGTTTGTATCATAAAATAAAAAATGTATCAACTCCAGAAGAGATTGAGAAGTGGATAATGGAGCGAAAAAGGTGTTATAATAATTTTTAAAGTTGGTAATAATTAAGAATGATTTGTATAATACTTAATAATATTGTAGGAGATATCCTACAAAAGCTAATGTAGAATTGCGAAAGGCAGAAGAAATGGAAAAGGTACAAAGAGGAGAAATAATTAAACAGAAACAAGAGGTTACTAAACGGAAAAGAAAAAATTTTGTACGCTCTAATAATAAAAAAACAGCAATAAAGAAGGAGCCTATCAAGATATCTAACAATTTTGTAGAACTGAAAGAGAAATACAGGGGTGTATATCAATTTTCTGGAACATGTGAGCATTCTATTATTGTGTTCATGTAATTTATATATATATATATTTTTTTTATTATTCTTTTTTTATTTTTAACATATTTGTGTGAATAATATTTGCAGTAAGCTTAAGAAATGAAAGTTTGCAAGTAGAAGATCAATCTAATAATGACATTAAAGATGACTACAAGGAAAATAATAATTATATTTCTGATGAAGAGGAAACATTAGTTGCATTACCAAAATTTACTATTGCTACTTGTAGTATACCCAATTTAGTAGCAGATTACGGAAGTGCTTCCGAAGAAAGTAGGTATATTTATATTAATTTATAATAAACTCATTGTTCATAATGGAGAAGTTATTATTTAATGTTCATATATATTTTATATATAAGTTCTATAAAATAATATTTGTAGGTGATGCACCCGAAGAAATACCACTTAAACAAATAAAATTAAATAATGACATAATAATAGAAGAAAATAGTGTAATGGAAGGAATTGTTGATAAAAATGAAGTTATTGAGAATAATTTGCAGTCAACAAATACAGTTCCTAAAATTTCTAAAATTAAACAGCCTACTACAACAAAACGAAATTCAAATATAACGATGAATAAGAAACAACCATATACGTCCCAATTATTGGAAAAATTACTTTCAAGATCTATTCAACACGAAAGAAATTTAATTTGCCAATGTGTAAAATATATAGTAGATAATAATTTTTTTGATTAAAATTTTGTAGTTTAATCCGTAATGTAGATATTTTTTAATTATTTTCCTTTATATCAAAATGCATCTTTTATTAAAATAGAACAAGGACAAATGAATATGATGATATATAATCATTTATTAAATTTTATAGGTTATATATTTACACCAATTAAGTTTTGAAAGAACGTCTTTTTTTTTTCTTAAATTGTTTCTTCGGAATTTCCGAAGCATTATCATCTTCTCCTCTTCTCTTCTCTCCACTTTTTATAGATATAAGATGCTTACTTTTCTTTCCAGAAAGTGCATCATTCCAATCAGTTTCTGTTCCTTTTATTGCATATTGTTCTAAGTCTTCTCTTTTCAGTTTTTCCAATTCAGCTTTTTGTTTTGCTTTTAGTTCCTAAAATTAAATTTATATAATATAATAAATTTTATTATAGATATATTAAAGAATATTTAATATATTTGATATTGTAAAGAAAATCATCAAACCTTAGCTGCAGATTCTAATTCATCGTACAAACTTTGTCCATTGATGGGATTCAATTGGAGTTTTTCATTATTAGTTTCCATTTTCATCATGGTGGTTTCAATAAAATTCTCTGCTATTCTATTAAGGCATTGTACAAATTTACGTATTGTACGATTGAATAAACCAAGTAGCTGTGTTGGTGGTAAATCTAATTCTTCTGCTAATTTATCAACAGTTTTGTGTTGCAAACCTAATCCTAATAAAATTGCCTAAGAATAAAAATAGGAACATTAATAAATATCATAAAAAGTTATATTTAAATACAATTATTTCAATGTTATTAGAGACATTATAAACATCATAAATACCGATTGCACTGCCGATAGATTAGTATCACCCATCATGTTTAAAAAGTATGTACGTGCTAATGATGGCAATAAATCCATTATTAAATGATAGTCTGCCATATTATTACTATACATGGTTAAACGTTTCAGATCATAAGATGTAAAATAAATATCTAATATATCTTTCGTTAATGCTAAAGAAAGCAATTATATATATTATAGAGACAAATATAAACATCAAGGCAAATATATTATTAGAAATGCACTAACTTGTAATCTCTGATGTAACCGATTTGTTAATCAATATACTTAAAGCCAATGAGGACGAATACATGTTAAATGATATAGACAACAGATTTATAAATCGTTTACGAAAGTCATTCCAGTACGCTTGTAGCCACTTAACATCTTGTTCAGAATTTATTTTGTACAACATGATACATGAATGTTCACCTGTAATATCATTTGTTGTTTGTCTAAAGAAAGAAAAAACAAATATTTACTTTTGTTTAATATATGATGTAATAATATTAATAAACAGTAATGCTAACCTTAAATATACTGGTACAAAACTAGCTCGTTTCCAAAATTTTAAGAGGGGTTCAGTAACCCCAAAAGACACTCCAATATAATCCAAACTTTCTGGTCGTCTTTCGCTTAGTTTTAAAAGAAGTGGTGGAAGAGAAGCTCGAGGTTCTAAAAGATAATTAATATAAAATTAATAGGATAAATTAAAATTATATAATGTTTAGTATATAGTACAATAAATTTGTGCAGTTACCTAATCTTTCTTCTAACAAATTCACTTCTTCATCTTGAACTTTTGATATTTGTGTTGTGCATGTTTCTGATGGTGTTTCGTTAATATTCAGTATTTTCATTTCGTAATACTGTTTCAGTAATTCCAATGCTCTAGCACCATATCCCATCTATATCAAAATATTTATTGAGTACAAATTACTTTCATTGATTTATATAATGATATACACTTACTCCCTGATACTCAGGATGTGTTGCAATGCGGACAATACGTGCTCCAGCTAATGCTGGAAAATCTTGATCTTGATATTGTTGAGCAATAGTCCATGGTATAAGATCACCAGCTGCTCTACGCCCTCGAACTAGTCCATCATTTATAGTATTTTTACTCACTTCACCTTCTAAGCAAATCTACACATTATAGAAATATTAGAACTACCAAAAGTATCAAAGTTACATTATATACATAAAGTTACATTATATATTATATCATATTACTCACTTGAATAACTACTAAGACCTCAGGTAACGTTTTCTTGTTTGAATCTATTGGACCCAAAAGACAAAATAAATGATGTGCTGGCGCATCAGACATCATTTGTAAATCATTTGGACTATTCTGAAACATTATTAAATATTCTGTGTCTTTCCAAACATTAAAGGAATGAAAGAATATATTTACCTTATAGTGTGAGGCGACATAAAGAGCTACCAATCTTTGCAAAAATAATTCAGATGCTTTGTGATAAGAAAATAAGGTATCTCTAAAAAAAGAATGTAATAATATGAAACACTAAACATTATACAAAATAGTAATTATTGTTAAAAACTTAATTACCTATTTATGTAATATAACTGACACATATCAGGAGGTGGGCATCCAGATAATATAGGTGTATTTGTTGTAGCATTTAAACATAATAAATCGCACAGCCATTGCTCAACAGAATCTCCTGGTTTATAACGAATAGATTCCTCTAAAGTCAGTTCATGTAACTGCCTTCCAATAATAATCTTTTCATTTTGTTGTTTCTCATGACTATTTGAGCCTATAGTTTGACTTCTTAGTTGTTGTAATAGTTTTAATGATAAAGATCTACCTGTTCCTTCATATCTATTAAAAATATAAGTATAAGTTATATATAAATATTAAACCATGACTAAAGAGATAATTGAAACATAAGATATAATTACCCATTAATAGTTGATGCAAGAAATATTAAATAAGGACCAAGCATAGCTTTCACATAAGGGAGAGGTATTGCTGCAGCTTCATCAATTACAAGTAATTCAGCTTGACTTAATTTGTGAGCATCAGTAGGATGAATGTACTAAGAAGAATAGATTTCTTGTTAATTATATTTACATTATTATTTTGACAAACTGATCTTATATATCAAAAGTATACCTGAATTGTTTGCCTGTGATCTCGAAAGACATTTACACGTACAGTAGCTTTATTAAATTCAGGATTTGTAGATTGTACAAGTCCATAATCAAGGTGTTCTTGATAACCCAAAGAATCAAATCCTAAAAATATAAAATAAAATTTTACTATATTGAAATACAACATTACCTTTCAATATTTACCTTTAAAAACGAATTCAAATAGCGTATTCAAATTTTCTGGACTTGGACTTGAAATGTAGATGTTTGAATAACCAAATGTTATGGCACCAGCAACAGCTAAACCTAATGCTGCAGACTTTCCACGACCTCTGGCTGCAGTTAAGGAAACAGTGGATCTCAATGTTTTTTCTGATATGCATTCAATAAATTTAAGAAGTGCTTTTGCCTAAAAATGTTAATATATCTTATATATCATATATTTTACCAAAATATACATATTTATATATTTTATATATTGAACCTGATCAATTGTCTTGCAACAATTAACAAGAGAAGAAATAGGTTGTGTATCTTTTAAACTTTCTTTCAATGCATCTAATTCTGATAAATTTTCAGAAGAGGTCGGTTTTTCTATGGATTCAATCTTTAAGTTGTGTGATGATAATGGTAATACATTCAAATGATCATCAACAACTAAACATCTTTTGCATGAAGCAAGAGATAATAAAAATCTTTCGTTAAATCGACCAACAACATCCTAGAATTAGATAAAAAATATTAAGAAGTTATTTAAGTTAGTTAAAATGTTATTAGTTTACAAGTTACTTAAAACTATTGTTCAAATTAAACAAATCTATTTATAAACTAATAAAATAAAAATTAATGATATACTTTATGTGCTTCTGTACGAAATCTTTTATGTACATCCATATTCATGGTATATAATTGTTTTAAGGAGTTTATTGATTGTAAAAGAAATACAATAAGTCCTCCTCCTTCAATAGTTTCAATAGTTCGTGCTAACAAATTTGGTGTAATTGCTTCAAAGTCCTAAGAAAAATTATTTTCTGTTAAAGTGATCATTTATGTCCAACTTAAACAAATGGAAATCTTACTTGTAAAACACACATGCCATATGTGTTCCCCAATATTTTATGTGTTTCATGATAATAACAATATCGTATATTAGTAGAAACAACAAATAATTCAAATGGATCATCTTCATTCACATCCAATTTTCCTGATCTAACTTTCTTTTGTATGGATTTCATTCGCTTCTTTCTATGACTACTAAAGCCTAAATCTTTCTTATAACACCAAAGAACGGAAGGTCTAGCTTTTACAATAGTCTTTGATAACATATGATGTAATAAAACAATCTAATAAAAAATTGTAATTTTAAAATTTTAAAATTTTATTAACACATATAAATTAATATAAATATATAACAGAAATTTAATTATACACTTATATATTTATTACTTACAAATTTAATGTATACTAACCTGATCTCGTGCTTTTTCACCAATAACAATAAACATTGTTCTATGTCCCGTAACAACACCATTTTCAATTAAAACACGAATACGATTATCTATCTTTTTTCGAACCATTTTGAGAATAAAATGTTTCTTTCTTATCTAAACTTTATTCGAAAACGTGTACCACGTGTATGTTTAAATCACAATGCGCGCAACTATCTTGTATCCTTAATGTTAACCCACATGTACAATAAATTGTCACTACATATTTTATGAAAACATTTAATCATTATAAAAAATAAATAGTGTAAAAATCATTAATTTTTATAACTATACGATTTAATTATAACACAATAATACATAATACATTACAATTGGACGAAAATTAAATATTTAGACTCGATTCATATTAAAATTGAATAGTATGTGAAATTTATATATTTCTTTACTCAGGTATCAATAATATGACTATACATATATGATTATAACACGAACAAAGATTTTTATTATTTATTTAATAAAAAGCAGGAAGCATAATTATATATTTAAAGGTATTTTGAAAAGTAGTAATCTTTACGTGGATCTTAAGTAGAGCAAAAATATATAAAGCATATCACACGTAATTGATTTTTTCTACGATTACATATTATTAATAAAAACATGAATATTTTTATAAAAAAAATATTTGAGAATTTTTATATTATATGAAGTGAATATCAAGAAAATATTTTTAATTTACTTAAAGTACTTTTAGATAAATAATGTAACTATTAGTTGTACTTCTTATCATAAACATATTACAGTTGGTTTCAAATATTATTGTTTTTGAGAACTATAAAGTGTATGTCAAATATTTATAATTATAACATACATAAATATGTCATAGGTTAATTATAAATAATTTATTGAAATTTATTTATAAATGTAGCCCTGTAATATATGTTTAAAAAATGGTTGAAAAAGTTTCATTAAGAAGATGTATTGCAAAACTGGATTGTCCAGCTATTATAGCTTTTGGTAATCCTTTGCTGGATGTTTATGTAACAATAAAAAATGATGATTTGTTGAAAAAGTTCAATCTTCCTACGGATGGAGAAACAGAACTTCCTGTTGAAAAAATGCAGGAGTTGCTGGCAGATTTACCACTAGAGTTAATAAGTATATTTGTTAATACATGTTATACGTTTACATTGTGTATATTTTATACAAGTATTTATTTTTTCCTGTGGCTTAAAAATCAAAATATGAATGTAATTGATCTGTTTGTGTAAAAAATATACAGTGCAAACATTGTCACTTTAATATTTATTTACAAATTCTTTTAATTTAATTAATATTGTTTGTTTATTAGTATCATTATTATAAAAGAAAACAACACAATTACATTATTAACAATTTAAATGTAATTAATGATATATATGAAATAGATCACAACATAGATTTAGTGCTGGAGGATCAGCACAAAATTCAATGAGAGTTTTACAATGGCTTTGTGATGAAACTCATCAAAATCAATATACTATATATTGTGGAGGACTTGGAAATGATTCAGGGGGGAAAATGTTGGAGATCTTAGTTAGATCAGCAGGTGTGGATGTCAGGTTTGCAGATGCTTTAAATCTTCTGTCTCAATTTATTCTGTTTATGATATGTTTTTAAATGTACATATTTTTGCAGATATGCAATTCATCCAACTTTACCTACAGGACATTGTATAGCATTGACAAGTGAATCAACTCGTAGTCTTGTTGCAAATATAGGAGCTGCTAGTGTATATACTCTAGATGACTTTAAGAAAACCAGTTTATCATTGGATACAATAAAAATAATTTATATTGAAGGATTTTTCCTAACACACAGTTTTCCTTTAGTAAAAGACCTTGTTAAACGAGCAGAAGAGAGAGACATAATAATTGCTTTCAACTTAAATGGAACATATATATTTAATGTACATAAATATTTTAAATTTTAAATAGTAGTTTTAATCAAATTATTACATCTAGGGTAATGGTATTAGAAATTAATAATAATATTAAATCAACTTTTGTAGGACCATCACATAGCAATTTGTGAAATGGTAGGATATGCAAATATTGTATTTGGTAATGCAAGAGAAATGGAAGCTTTGGCTCAATCATTAAACGTCACATATGAAGATGTAACAGATATACCATTTTTACTGAATAGTTTAAAGAGAATTACAGTTAATGTTTGTAATACAGTCAATGAAGATTGGTTGCGTCATGGAGGAGTATTTGTTATGACTCAAGGTGGTTCAGCTCCAGCAATTACTGTTTGGGGAAGAAGTCAATCTGTTCAAGTATGTTACAAAGAGAGAAACAATTTCCTAAGTTACAAGACTGAATGAAAATTCGTTTATATTTTATTCAGGTACAACCAATTAAACCAAAGGCTCCTGTTGTAGACACTACAGGTGCTGGTGATGCTTTGGCAGCTGGTTTTCTAGCCGGCGTTTTAGCTCGGTGGAAACCAAAATATTGCTTAGAATATGGTTGCAAAGTAGCATCATTTATGGTAACCAAACTTGGTATTACACTACCAGATAATGTACCACCAGATTTATTAGAATAACAATGTTTATTACGAACGAGACGGTTTATCATTAAACAATACTTATCTATCTCATGTGAAATTCTACGAGTAACTTTTACTCAGTTTTATTAGAAAAAGAATTGTTGTGATAATAGAAATATAAAGCTTCATATTTATGTTTACATTTTAACTATATTATAGCTTTATCTACAACTGTTATACGATTGTTGTAGAAACGAAGTTTTAGTTTATTTAATATGTTATATCAATGTTAAATTTATAAAATCTAAAAATAATCATTGTTTTTATTGTGGAAAAAGTCATATTGTATATCTATCATATAGATTGGTGCCAAGGGATTTACTTATATTGTTAATTGTATTTTAAAAATGGTAGAATAATACAATATCTTAAAAAAATTCTATTAGCATTAATAAAAAAACAAAATGTATAATTTTGTTTAGATATATAAATGTTTGTCATATTGTATTGTATAAAATCTTATAGTTTAAATTTTTAAACAAAGAGAGTTCAGCCGATAAAGGTTATTATACACTGGGAAAGATGCTATATCTATAAAAACTAATGTCCAAAAGTATTGTACAAATTTATTTTTACAAATAAAATTATTTTGGAAAATATCTCTTTATTTTTAATCATAAGACATTTTTTAATCCAGTAAAAATAATTTCTTTCTATATAATTTTAAGGTTAAATACAAACATTCGATTGATGATTATTTATATATTGTTTCAATATCTTATTGAAGATATAATTAAAAAAATAAATACAAAATTTAGTATTGTTTAAAATATTATTTTATTTTATACAATATTTTATTTTAATCAATAAACTATTAATTCCAGAATATATAATAAGTTAATTTTAATGAACGTACTGTCAGTCAAAAAATATAACAAGGGAGAAGGTTAATGATTTTCTAATCATGTTTACACTTTAATTTAAGTACAATAAAATGTTACGAAATATTTTTTCATGAAAGTAGGATTTTAAATTCATGGATACTCAAATACAAAATGGCGCAATAGGAGTGTGCTCTTAGTGCAAGTAAAACGAAGCGAGGAAAATAATTTATTTTTCTAAGTGCGACAGACTTGACTGAAATTAAGAATTTTGAAAATGTCTATGGTAAGAATTTAGATAATAATTAATAATTTGTACGATTTCGATTAAAAACACCGTTTATTGTATTTCCTAACCTAACTTTCATGTTAAAGTAGTAAAAATAATAATAATATTTTAAACACGCAGTCATTAATTTCGATATTATGCGAAAAACGGGGAAATTAAATCATGAATACGGCTTATAATATATATTTATATGTGTTTATATTCATATATAGAAGGAAAGTGCACAATCTTTCATATTCGTAACTAAGATTTTATGTCTTTTATGCTTTATTGGTATCAGTTTATTTAAATAATGTAGTAAATTAACTTTTGTAGCGACCTGATGATCATAGGAGAAAATGGAACAGAGAAGAGTACGAAAGAATAGCGCTTCAGCGTCTTCAGGATGAGATTGCTGAAGAAGAGTTGGGAATTCCAAAACAACCTGCAGTAAAAAGAGAATTGCTCAAACAAAGGGATTATAAAGTTGATCTTGAATCTAAATTAGGAAAAAGTGTTGTTATTAATAAAAATACACCATCATCACAAACTGGAGGGTAAAAATAAATTTTAAAAAGTCTCTTTTATATGAAATATAAGATAGAAAATTGTAATTCATGTAAACTTATTATACTTACAGGTACTACTGCAATGTCTGCGATTGTGTTGTCAAGGATTCTATTAATTTCTTGGATCACATCAATGGCACAAAACGTAATCAACCATATACATTATTTTTTATTTTATTACATTATTACGTTATTTTGTATACTTCAATAGATATTAATTGCTTAAATAATTATCTTTCAGATCAACGTAATTTGGGTATGTCAATGAAAATAGAACGATCTACATTAGAGCAGGTTAAAGCACGCTTTGCAACGAACAAAAAGAAATTAGAAGAAAAAAAGAAGGATTATGATTTAGAACAGAGAGTAAAAGAATTAAAAGAAGAGGTTTGTTTTATTCCATGCATATATTCCTGTTATGCAATTATGCTTTATTTATTACCTAATTTTTCATAATCAAATATTTTTTATTGTCCACAGGAAGAGAAGATAAAGGAGTATAGAAAGGAGAAGAGAAAAGACAAGAAAAGAAAAATTGAAGAAATCAATGAAGATAATGGTGGACCTTCAGATGAAATGGCAGCGATAATGGGTTTCTCAGGATTTGGTTCTAAAAAAAAGTGACAATGAGATATTATCGGATTATTTGATGAAAAATTGCCTTCTGAAGATGTATCTTAAGAAAAGACTATGGTGTTATTAATTTCTTAAGAAATGTTTCATTTGAGAATTAACATTGAACACTACAAGATCATGGATAAAAAAGACTGATCTTATTATACAGATTTATCTTTGATATCAATATTTAAGTTTCAATATAATTTAATTTATTTCCTTTTTCTTGCATAACCAGTATTTAAATGAATAAATAATTTTTATCTATATCTGATATAACGAACAGCAATTCATTTCTTAAACACAATGAAAGTATATTGATCTAGCATATAAAAACAGTAAAATCACTATAGAAATTATGTGAAATAGCTTTAGCCTTATGAGTCACTTGTCGTTAATGTACTCTAGATTTACTGCAATACTAAAATTAAGCTAATGGAAGTGTATTTACATTTTTCCTGGACCAGCAATGTAATGAACATTATTTAAACAATGTTGTAATTTGTCAATAAAAGTACAAGATTTTATATACATGGAATTATTGTGTTTTATTAAACTGCATTTACATTATTGTACACGTGAAGTCTACGAGAAATAGCAAGTTTCAAATTTTTGATAAAACGAAAGTGGATGCCTCTGAAATATTCGCTGTTGTATCGTAATCATTTCTACAACTTTCTCTCTTGCACTTCCAATCTCTCGTTCCTTATCTTACCTTCGAAAAAGAGGAAGATAATATCCACTCGCAGCTTACCTTCACGCGCACACATGCATTTTACACACACTTAGGTATATTCTCACTCTTTTCCTTTCTGAAGTTGCAAGAGAGAAGGTATCAAGGAGAATTGAAAGCAAGTAAGTATGTAGGCTCCTCCTACCTAGAACTAAACTCTGGGACCGTTTTACTTGGTTCATCTTAGCATCGTAGTCTAGTGTAGTCAACACTTGTGATCACGGAGCGTTCACGAGTGCCGCCATTTACCCGAAGGTCGATCATTCGTAGTCAAGAGATTGGAAGCCGTAGTCTCGGAGGTCGTTCCTCCGCGAGATAGTTTGCACGTGATTTCTGATTGACTATAGTCAGTGCACGTGCGTTAGTGGCACGCATCAATTTGACGTTTCGATACTTTGCTTCTTTTGCTCTTTACAATTCATAACGTGCAAATAAACAGTAAAAATTTATACTTCATCATATACTCAAGTAGTCGATACTTTATTATTTTCGTTCTTCAAAACTCATAACGCGTAAATAAATAATAAAAATTTATGTCTTTAGTCATATATTCAAATAGTTGAAGAATTAAGTGTAATGTTGAAAAATATAAATTAACCTAACAAATTTGAAAATTTTCAAGAGCAACGTAAATCAAGAGTAACGTTTGAGTTTTAAACAATGAATTGAGCAGCGAGAATTTCAAGAAAAATATGATGTTTCGTGATGGTTGTCGAAATGACAGAAGTCAAGCGATTCTAACAGAAGATTCGTTGTGATACAACGCGGATGAACAACGATTAATTTGAATGTCTTCATGATAGATTTTACAAACGCGAGTGCTGGTGAACTATTATTCCGTTCTATGAAAAATTCGAGAAATTTCACTTAACGATGCCACGAACTCTCCATCCCATCCAGGAATGTAACTCCGGAAAGTCAAGTGAGTTTATATATGTAGTTTATACATTCATACATTGCGGACAATAAAATATTTTATTATATATTATTATAGTGCCACAATTTTTTAGAACATAGATATTAGCTACATACAGTGAGCCACGAAACTATTCGTACGCAAATTAAATACACATGTTTCTACATTACAAAATTATTATTTTATTATTTCATACATTTTTTAAAATTCTTGACTGTACGTATAATTCTGTGAATCATTGTATGGTTTGAAAACTAGATTAACTTTACTACATTAATAAATTTAATATGATAATAATAGAATATGGCATATAGAAAGATAATTTATTTGACGGAAATGTTTGAAAAAATGTAATTCAAATTATTCTCAACGATTATTCGTAATCGTTTTTAATGAATGAAAAATTATCTTCTTCGGACTGTATTTTAAAGGATCATATGAAGAATCTCTTTTTACGTGTTACATATGTTCAACAAAACACGGTTTCTTGTTCTGAAACGACGTGCACTTTCCCTTTTCTTTTCCACGGAAGTGAAAATAATCGATCTAGAATGAATTTTGCCCGTTATATGCCGTTTGCTTGCTTCTCTCCGACTTTTATTTTCAGAATTTCTGTTCACTCGTGCGCGATCGATCGCCACGATCAAACCAATGTACCGAAACGATCGATATATCGCGATGAATTTCTCGTTTGTCCTAACTTCTAACCTAAAATTGATAAAAAAATAGAGTAATGAACAGAAGTATTGGCACAGACTAACTTATCTCATAAAATTCTGTGTGAATTGATAAAAAATCATGATTTTCCATTCAATTCTCCGCAAAATATGAGAAGTAGGAGTTGAAAATAGTTATGATATCGATTTTGGTGTATAAAACATTCTGAATAATTGCTAGAAGGAACTGAAATTTTTGTCCGCGTCTATATTGAGGTAATAGAAATTTTAATAACATGTATTTTATGCATTCGTAATAATATTCACTAATCTCGTATTATAATGTTTTATTATAATATTATAATATTCTTCTTCATATTAAGAGTAATAGTTTTAATATTATTATGATTATATTCGCAATATGTATTATAATGTTAACGTCACTAACGATATACAATGCCAGTGATTTCAATGCCTGATAAGAATATTGTGTCGTCATGCTGAACACGTTCGTTATGTACCTATATACCAGTATTTCATATGAGTGGCACTCTGAGATTAATTTAGATTTATTTTAAGTAACGAAATAAGTAAATAGCAAATTGACGTGATTAGTTGAATGAAACTTAGACAATTATTCCTTGGAATAAAAGTAATATTGTGTTCACGAATGTAACATCTAACTATGTCTTGTGATCAGGTTTGATCGAGAAAGTAAACGTCGAAAGTCGCCGACAGAAGGTGTTTAATATACGACGTTAGTTTTAATATAACGATAGCCATGTTCTATAGAACTTTCTGAAAGTCTTTCAATGTCCAGTTTTTAAGAGTGGTACCCATAATGACGTCTCTCGAAATTCATACAACACTGTCCTCAATCATAACGGGTTTCTTCTTTGCGAGCCGAACTAAACTAGAAACGCGTTTGTTCTTCGTCGCGTAATATGATTTGACACGTGGTAATTTCAATTAATTTTTAATCACTGACCTATCCTTCTTACATGTTGTTGTATTCATTCTTCTTCCTATCCTTGCTTATTTTTTTTGTTGGAACTTCACTCTTGTTGGTTTTCATTTATATAAACTTTTTGTCAATTTCCAGAGTTCATATAATAAAAAATAATCGATTTCTGAAGTTCATATAAGAACATAGACAATTTTCCAATTCTGCATCAAAGTGTAGATAGGTGCTACGAGAAATCCTTTTATTTTACCAAAATTTGATTAAGAAAGAAAAGTGAAGAAGAGAGAAACTTCGAATGTCGAGCATCCAGTCTAAAAAAGTTTCTGTTATCAAATAGAAAACGAGAATAACAATTACCAAGTTTAACAGAGCGAATCTAGGTTCACCGTCACGCTGTTGTTTCAACGTGGACATACGACGCGATTAAATAATAATTTTAATTGAGTTACACGCGTTTAATTGTGGCGAGCTTTTAAACATCAACTTTGCGCACAAAGTATTCGTTAAATTACGATATAATCATGATAATGATCACTCTCGTGATCGAACAAATGAAAAATATTGTTTCAAACATGAAATCATTATTACTTACTTGTATAGGGATACTTGTATAGAACTAGAAGCATAAGTCGTATTGAATGAAGAAGTTGTTTAGTTTTCGAAATAACAGTACCATGACGTTATAATATACAACCAATAACTGTATTGCGAGTTTTAAGAATCGCACTTCTCCCAGTGTGACATTGGAATGCAGTTCTTTGAACTATTCGGTCCTTATAAGTTCTTTGTAATGACAACGCGTCGATACATTTTTTGTTACTGTGCTTTCATACCAATGATTATGGTAGCATATGTTCGATTATTTATATCCATTATTTGTTTCGTTTTAATAAATTGTAGTTCAAACACGTAATGATATTTGCTAGTGCACTGCGATATATTAGATATAATATAAATGTGTTATCAAACCTGATATAATTTGTCAAGCATTTTCATCATCGTTATTCAAAAAGTACTATATCATTCTCAAAAAATTTAATAGTTGAATCTAAGCAAATCTACGTTAAATCCTTCTATATTTATTATAAAGATGATATCATGGAGAGAACGTACGAAAAAAATTTATTTATACATTTAACGTTAATAATTACATTCAAATAAATTTAGTCTATTTTATTGTATCATCTTGCAGTGCTATCGTCTTTGTAATAAATGCATTGTAATTTATCGGTCACCCTGTGTAGCATCTTGTCACGATGATACGCGAGTTTCTACAATGGCCGACGTTTATCAATTTTTCTAGCGGTATATTATCTACTGTCCAGCTATTTACGAACGAGCATGCTCGCCTAAAGCAAAACGCGGAAGAATTTGCCGTTGGAACATCGGTATAGCTAGCTAGTGATTATCGGGCAGAATGCTCCGACCTCTAACACCTGTTAGAGGCTCGTCTCTCTCTCTCTCTAAGTTAGTTTTACCCGTGGATAAAGGGTCTCGAAGTTTCAGTCACGTCTCTTCTAAACTTATGGTTCTCATGCGAAAAATCCGTGTTTCCACTTTACCATAATCGGTACCGAGGGTTAACGGTCTTTCTTCTATCTGCAATTTTCCGATGATAACAGTTGCTTCTTCATAGAAAAACGACACATTGTATATGTCACCGTAATTGCAGAGATTTTAATACTGGAAACATAATCATACTAGCTAATTGTTAGGTTTGATTGTAATTAGGATGGTAATATATTATTTGATATTTACTTGTGAGAATCGCGTTGAATGAAATGCCTATGTGGCTGTTAGTGCGTAAAAGTAGAATACATAGAAAGAAAAAACAAATGATGAGGTGATAGATTTGTAGGAATATACAGGGTGTTCTGGAAATAAGATTGAATAATTTGGAAAGATATGGCAGTTGAAAATTGTAATGTTGTAATTCGTAACTTTGAGAATTTGATCACGTATTTCAACTCTTAAAAGTATCATTCCTTTAGTTTTATGATTAATTAAGTTATAATTTTATTGTCTGCTACGAAGCAAAATATAACAGACGTGTTATAGATAGAAATTTTCAGCAAATTAATTTTTATAACTTTTTACTTACTATCTATTCAGTAAAGATATAGATTTTATCTCAAATCAGTTCTGATGATTTGGTGATATGTATTTATAACAAATTTGCGAATCTCTGATCTACATTAAAATTGAGAATCACTCTTCGTATCATCATATCATCTCAAATTTCCATTATTCTTCTCTTTTATTACATCTAACGAACGAATAAAATAGTTATCTTGAACGTCATCGTTGCTGAACATTTTATTAAAGTAACGATTATTCTCGCGGATATAAGCAGCGATTTTATCCAGATAATGGCCCGTAACCACGACGAGCTTGATTAATGAGATGTTACGTCAACGAAACACGTTTTCTGGAAAATCACCTAACCCAGATGATGGAAAAGGTAAAAGCTATCGCTCCCATGAAGGATGTGAAACCTTTTTCGTCATTCTGGTCACGAACAAGAGCCAGATCCATACGATCGACCTCCAGCCACCTCCACGACCACGAGACATTGTTTCTGGTAAAACTAAAGCCAAGAAACGACATTTACCTTTTGTGTTTGATCGGGTGCACTCGTCGAAGACGGAGCTTTCAAAAATGCTTAGAAATGCGACAAAAATATAAAAGTGTCTGTTAGTGTCTCCAGCGCCAGGATTTCATCGATAGAATCGTTTACGCAGTTGGCAAGAAATTGCTAAAGAAGAACCTGGAATTCGCTTCATCGAAGAAACATATGTTTTACAATTACGGATCTCTTTAATTGGTGATTTAAATTTTAGTGCAGCGATCAAAGTTATCAAAATTTTGAAAGATTATATTTACAGTAGTCCACGAAGGTATTCGAACACTTATAAAAACCTTTTATGAATATGTTATACGTTTTATACGAAACATTTTGAAATTTCACTAACATTGTAATGAGATTCGATTATTATAACTATATTGGATAACAGATCTGAAATTGTACGTAGGAATTACAAGACATTTAGTGTAAGTATATATGTATTTCTTAGAGGTCAGGAAAGGATTTAAACAATAAGTTATTGGTTCTAAATTTTACCAATATCGGTAAAGTATTTCATTAGAATAATATATAGAATTTATACATAAAAGATTTCTGTAAGTGTTCGAATATTATTATGAGTTACTGTGTATTGATCCAAAAATTGCAATTACTCGTAGATCAATCATTCAAGCTTTAAGTCAGAAGCACTTTGTACGTCAATAAGTTTGTGCTAAATTCACGTTAATCGTGGGTGTCCTGTAAATGCTGACACGTTCAGGTCGCACCCAAAGACATTTTGATCTGGAAGACCGGTGAATAGCCTTCGAATATGTTTGTCACGATTTAAGCGTGACATCCGGCGAGCCTGATCACCTAGATCGTAATCGAAACACCTGACCATGGTGGCCGAACTAACTGACATTCCCGTTGCAAACGCAGAACGAAAGACACCAACAGCTGATCCGCAGCAGTTTAGGTGCTCGACTAAAGCAAAGAACAGACCGAAGTGGATTCAGACTGCTACTCGCGAGCCTATATACAGTGTTCTCGACAGCAACGATTCTGCCAACAACTTACCACCTAACGTAAAAAACAAAGTGGTCGTGATAAGCGCCGTGAAAAGTGAAAAACCAAGAAAAAGCGGTTGCGAAGTATCTCGAGTGGAGCAAAGGGGACTTCCATACGTTTGGCTACCGACAGACAGTAAATTAACGTTTCAAGACTCGACGATACTCGAAGAAGATGAGGATCCTCTGTATAGCGTGGTGAAAAAACCAAAAAAAGTTCAGTTAAACGAAACGTGTTGTTTCGAAAGGAAACTGCAGCCGATCAAAGAACAATCGTCGGAGGAAAGGCAAGCACAGCTGGAGGTTTGTTCACGGCAAGAGGAACTTCGCCGGTGGTTACAGGTCGCATCTCGACAGCTACCGGAACCGCGACGTCTCTTCAGTCTCGGTGAAATGTACACGAACCACTTGGGAGAGTTTGATCAGCTGCATGCGGATTGGAAGAGGACCGTGGCGGTGCCCAGAGGAATCGTCGGTTTGGTAGGACCTTACCGTGTTTACCAGAATCCGAATGAGAGAAGAGAGTACATGCTTCAGGAGGAGGAGCTGATCGAGGAGGTGGTGGATTCCGTGAGTGAAATCGCGGCTCGCGAGAACAACGGGACCACTGAACATCATCAAAGAGCTAAATGGCGGATAAGAGAGGACGACGAGGAGACCCTGGTGCCTGATATTAGGAACATAGCTGGTCTCGAGGAATTTGCTACAGAGGCGGACAACAAGGATCTATCGGAATGGAAGAAAGTTGACGATCAAACTACTATTGATTATAGTAAGAACGACGAGGCGTTGATATCGAAGGAGGAGGATTTTAAGGGAAATATCGGTGGAATCGTTTCTGGCAAAGAGGAACGAGCAGTGGATGTGCCTGAAGAAGCTTCAACAGTTTCCACATCTTCGGCAATGGATAAAAAGGGTGAGAGATCGATACTTCATGTTCTGTTCTGCTAATACAGCCGTTTGTTCGACGATACTTTCGGTCTAGTAGAGGGAAATCGATGGTAATCTCTTCTCAGTTGGTGATCTCTTCGATCTCCGGTGATCCGGTTGAGTGAAAGATGCAACTGCGGTGAGATCATTCGACACGATGGTTGCTCGAGTACAACGGTATAACACTTTGCACGCGACATAGTTTCGTTTGTCAAGACGCGATGAATTTGTATGCAAGCTGTTCGTTAGTCGTCGTACACTGTACGGTATCGGGTCGGCGACTAAAAGAAATAGCTAGCGGTAGATCCGACGTGAATCGTGCGTATACGCGTCTCGTCCACTCGATACGTGCGACGTTTTCTTTATTAGCGATGCATTCATTAACCAATATTCTGTTTGTCGGACTGTTTTCGATACCAATATCTAATTCGATCGATGGTTAACGGTTATTGGAACTAGCTGGCAAGGTGTTCGATGAAATCTAGGCTGGAAGTGTGAATAGCATTTAATTCCCCAATTGATTAATTTTCTACAGATCGAATGGAATAACCTACTTTCCTTTTTAAAGTGCTGCAGTTGTTTTCTGCGATAGATGAATTTCATTTTTGGAAATTTTTTATTTATTCTGCAGCAACAGTGTTATGAATCTGGGTGTTGAAACTGATCAAAATAAATCTAATAAAATATTATTTTGTACGTGGATCAGTATAAAGAATTTATCGTATATGAATTGATATAATTTGTGTTTATTTCGATCAATATCTTTCTTTACTGCTGTTTTCCTTCAGAAAATAAAATTATAATTAAATCGATTATGAAGCTATAAAGATGACACTTCTAAAAATCGAAATAGACGATTAAATTGAAATTCGCAAAATCTTGGCTTTACAACTCTGTGGCTTTGAATCTACCAAATATAATAAAATTGCTGTTGCGTGGATGAACTATGATCTACAGAAGAGTTTCCATTTTAGTCAATCAACTATCTTCGCTGCTAAAGAGTACCGTTTGTACCATGAAACATATTATAACGTTGTTAACTGATGGATAATTAACGTGTACAATACACCTGCATTATGGCATGTCGGTGATGACTCACGGCACATACCGGTCTTTAACTTTTCAGTGGCTGCAAAAACTCTTCAAATTAGCCTGCCACAGAGCCTATTAACCCCATCCTGCCTGTTATGCGGTATTTTCATACCGCTGGTTAAGGATTAAAGTCGCACGTATGTCGTGTTTCAATCTTCCCCCGTGAAACACAGTAATCGAGTTTTCACCATGACGAGGATTCTATTTGAGAATACGTCGAATGGCTCTCATGGATCCCATAGTTCCAGTACTTTTTATCGCTGTCTGCGGTAATGAATAGACGGTTTCAACTTTCGCTGTTTTTGCGCCTTATCTGCCTTATTTTCCTCCCCTTTATGGTGTAGACGCGTACGATAAGTATCATGGATCTTTGATCATGGCGTTTAGTGAATTTTTTATACGTAGAAATTAATGATGAAATTGAATTATAGGATGGGTAGCGTAAATGTAAATGACAGCTACATTGAAAGGATGAAAGGATTGATTAAAAAAAAATGTTATAATGAAAGAGAACTATCGAAATGGATTTCGGTTGTTTTCTTCCAGTACCAACTTTCTTTATTGAGATCCACAGATGATAGTTTTCCGAGATAAGACAACAGACATCGTTGTAATGAGAAAATAAGTTGATTTAGTACCTTTTAACATAAATATATTAAATTATCAGGTAATATTTTCTCCCAACTTCTCCAGCCATGCGATGTCGTATTGACTTTCTTTTATTTATATTCGAGGGAGAATAACAGTGATACGCGTAGAACGAATGATTTTAGAAAATCTCGAGCGTTTCTCGATTCATTCAAAGTTAACGCTCAATGAGAGATTAATCTTTTTTTCTAATTAATACTGATTACAGTAATATAATATGTAACATGAATTATAATTCGCTCAAAGTCGAAATAATAAGGTCTCCTCAGTGAGAAAAATATCAGGAAAATATTTAATAAATAATAAAGAAATAATTAAATATAATAATCTTTCTAAAATTCTAAAAAGGAAGAATTAATAGAAATTTGCAATTTACAAAATCTAAATTCAAGGATTTATGAATTGTGGCTCGTGAATAATCTCGCATGACGAACAAATGTTGCCGGTCGTTAATGGCGCAAAGTTGAACGATCTTCCCGCGTTTCGTTTCATGGAAAAGAAAGTGGAGAGCAACGTGTCCTTTGTACGAAACATTGACGCGTGATCCAAAGAAGCATTTTGTCTTCGATGACCCTTTACTTTCTCGTTCCACTTCGTTTCCACAGTGGTATGTATCAGCGAGATCATTAATCACGAAACTTACATCGATTTATCCAACATGTGGCGCCGTGATTATTGGCCTTCTGACAGCTTTGTCGCTGTTACACATTACCACGTTACCGTTGTTAGACGACGCATCTCGAGGGATTTGTATCTTTATTTTGCCATCTACTGTAACCGGCTTCCTCAGTACAGTTATCCACTTTTGCTCGCGCATCATAGTCCCCTATTGCTTTCGAGTGCCAGAACAGTGTAATTGCATTTGCACACGAGAGTCTGTAGACTTTGCAGAAATATTTTCTTACGGATGAAAGACATTTTTTAGAGACGTTTATGGGAAAGAATAGTGATAAATCCTTCACTCCAGCCGTCTGTATTGTGTTGTTAGTGATATTTCGTTTTCCTGTTAGTCGAAGTATGAGAATTTTAATTCTTGTACCGTTTTGCTTGATGTTTCATGCGGGTATTGTTGAACGGTTGTAATTCTTTTTCTGAAAATAAATTTTTTAGTTGAGTAAGTTCGGCATTATTTATGTTGTTGTTCTCTGAAATTTTTTGTACTTGATACTTAGTTTCTCACGAGAATATTATTATTGTACGATTAATTTATTTGATAAAAATATTTCTTAGATGTTGTGATTTTTAGCATTACTGAAGTCAAATTTAACGTCGAAATATATGAAATTATATTAGTGTGGATATTAATGAATTATTCAGTGCATAATTTTTCGTTGCATGTTGGTTACGAGATAATAAAAGAAAATTCCGAATATAAATCAGCTCATGTTCATGCATTGCAACTTGCTCATTATTTAATTAAATTCTTTTGTTTTTTCTGGAAATAAACTGTTGATAGCTCCATTTCAATAGAAGATATTGTTTAGAAGTACGAGATTATATCCCGTTTTAATGAATTCATTTTTATTTCAACCTTCGTTTAACATTTCTAAGCTTTTTTAAATTTTCTCGTACTCTAAACTTTTCAACAGAACGAGAAGAAAATTTTATTTTAGGTATTACGTCTATTAAATTTGTCGAGTCTAAGCTAATAAATATGGTAGGCATCATTATTTACCGTTTAAGAATGTTCAAGATTTTTCTGTTAACGTCGTTAACGTGCCTTTTAATCTAATACCGCATACCGTTTTCGTTTGCGTTAAATGTCACATAGCCTTTGCGATGAAGTTTACAGATAAAGTTTCATGAACAAGTTGTTAAGGAAGTAGAAAAATTAATTCTGTGCATCAAGTGTTATACAAGTAGCATATGTGTTTTCTAGCCGTTAATTGTCGTTTAGGACGTAATTAAACGGTTGACATTTGACACTCCACGCGCTGTGAATGCCGTCCAAAATTCCCTCCGAACTTTCTCTAATGTCCTCATAAATACATATATCTTATATGTCGCATAATTTTTGTCTTGTGCCCATTTCAAATCCTTTCAGCTGCCATAGATCTTATTCATTAGTAAATGTAATTGAATGCCTTCAGACCAATATAATGTTATAGATACTTCAAACTTTAATTCAATAAATTACAATTCTTATAACTGCAGTATTTTGATATTTGAATAACTCCAATAATCCCAATAAGATTAGTTGGTGTCGTTCATTCGAGTATAAGAGAATCTTAATACATTGTATCAATAATTCGAGAAAAGTCACGTTTTTCGCTTTTCAATTTACATTCAGCAATTTTTCAAATTTAATATCCAATCCAACAATTTTGAAATATAAAGTTACCACAATATTCAGCAGGAATACGTTCGTTCAAGCAAAGTTTACGATCAAGGGAATGCGTTGCAAAAGCACGCACAAAGGACGCGTATATCGTGAAAGCAAAGAGTAAAACGAGGTGAAAGGTATCCGTGGAAAATGTCCTTTTCCATGGAGTAGCGCAATTTTTCGCTTGGAAATCGCATTGAAACGCTTGTTTCCTGACCAACGACAAATTGTCCTTTATACAGACGATCGATGTAAGTCGTGTGAAAGCAGATTCGTTGCATCGTGAAGAGCGACCAAATCGATTTAACGTGTGTGTCGTTGCTTCGTCCATTCAAACTTTCATGAATTTTTATCCTGCGGATACACGACGACGTGGCGTACGATCGTTTTCCAAAGAAACCGGTTGAGCTCTGAAAATGAATTTCGAACATGATTTCACGTGTCATACGTCGAAACTTGTTCTTTCCCTCTTTATCAAGGCTATTATATCTTCACGATTATTTATCACGGTTTGGTATCGAATTTTAACGTTAAAAGTATCAGAATTTCTTTTTTTAATATTCTTTTTAAGTATTGCTTCTCTCATATCTAAAAATCAATTGCTATATAAAACAGAAAGGAACATTCATATTTTTCAAAGTGAAATTTTTACGTTTATTTACCAGAATTCTTTTTATGTTTCTCTTAAGAGTAGAAGAGAACCGTCTTATATTTCGAAAATTTGTTAAAGACAGTATGTTATTATTTTATATAAAACAAAAAAAAAAAACGTATTTCTTTTAAATGTAAAAATTTTGTGAAATATAACAACTTTTGTCGATTCGATGATGAGTCGAAATAAATGGAATGATCTTCCTAGTGTTACTTGTACTGTTAACAACTATTCACGTACTTTTGCATCTTCCCACTTCTTTTTTCGTTTCTTTTCCATTTTTGTTCCTCTTTTGACAAGCAATGCATCTTAATTAGAGGAATATCAAATTGGGTAGTAGTTGTCGTTTTTTTGGTGATCACGGAGCCGTTCAGTTCTATGCGCCGTAAAACGAGACGATTAGTCTCGCATGGCTGAAGTATAAAAAGAGGAAAAGTAGGAGCATTATCATCGGCATCCTTTCAGGGAACACGTAATCCGCGAAGATACAATCAGCTGAGGAGGTTGGAACGATATTTTATGAGGCTGGTGTACACTGTGGAAAATTCTCTTTCATAGTTTCCTGGCACCTTCGAAGATATATGTCATATACCAAAGGAGAAATTCAGATTCTTGAGATTTTATTCTGATTCTTCACGATAGATCGATGTCAGAGATTTATATTGAAAATTATTGTTTAATATTTGGCAATATGGCATTTACAATTGACAGGCATAATAATAATTTATCTGGCATTAAAATTTTGGATTTATAAAATGCAAATTCTTTTTGTTTACTTCCATAAACATATAAGTTTATTTCTATTCAAAGTCGATTCACAAAGTCACTTTTTATGCAAGATGAATCGAGAAAAGAGAAATTTTAGATACTATCGGTAGTTCGGTTTGAACTTTCAAGTGACCAAGTGAAAGGTACAGAAAACAGGTTCTTTATTTTTCACGAAGGTATTTGCGATGAGTGACTCATTGTCATGAAGTAAAAGTGCGTTTTAAATTGATGGAAAGTCAACCTAGACGTTTTGTTAAGTTCATCTTCATCGCCGTAAATAACCTTTTTTACTTTAATGACGACTTTACATTCTTAGTCTATAATATATAATATAACAGTGAACAGACTAAAACTTTCATTGCATGAACACGTGTTTTCACGTGTTTTTTTTTCACTTTTCAATACTCTTTTAAATACTCTTTTAATGAATTAAATTATAGACTTTTCCATTTGAATTTATACTTTTGTCAAAACGCTCATTTTTCGGTTGTATGAACCTGTTCATTCAGCTTTCTCTAAATAGAATAATAATTGATTCAATAAGAGCCTGATCAAGGTCAAAGAATAACTACAAATACATTGAAGATCAGCTACATCTTACTACCGCTGTAAATATTATCATTTAATTTTTGCAAAATCCAAACATCATTTCACACTTTCTAAAGACTATTAAAGACTATTAAAGATCCGTTCTTCCACGCCTTAACGCAACAATGCTTGAAACTGAATAAATGAATCTTTTATTTGCGATCGATTGTTCGATTTTTACGAATTGCTCTATTATTAAAGTTACTTATGTGTATATAAAATTCCATCCTATCAATTTCCTACATCTATCATACTCATCACTCTAATGAGATCTGTTAAGTATGCATTAGCCAAGTTAAGGAATTGAGACATGTATGTACATAGAGGTGGATGACCTCGAGTCACGAATGGAACCGATAATTCACACAACAGGTGGCTGCGGCGAATACTTTCGACTCTTAGCGTTCTTGTGTCATGAACTGTGCATTATGGTATAATGAGTCAAGATTTCACGTGAGCCACGCCGTAAGAGGCGAACGATTAATCGGATTCTAACAGGATCGCATGCTCGTGATCGTATTAATCTCTAGAAGTCGCCTTCGGTTCACACGTGCGCGTTGGCGTGTTAAAACCGCCGAATGTCCTGCAACACGATCTTTTGATCGCTCCTTCCTTTAAGGCGCATCTTGATCGTCATGATATCAAACGAGTTTCGATCCGCTTGGTTGGCCATCATACGTGCTGGACGGTATTTCTGTAAATTACAGAGGACTCGCGATATGTGATCTTTTAATTGAGTGGAATATTCGATGCGTGGAATATTAAGAGGGAATTCTTTTATAAACACGGAAGTGAATGGAAATTATTGTAGCGGTGGATAAATCAATCGTTAGAAAAGGATGTCAGAAGAGGAGAATTTTGTGTATTAGAAGTGATATTTCTAGAAAGTTATGGATTAATGCGAAAAATTGATTGCGGATGATTATGCAAATTCATACTTTTACAAATGTATAATTAATTAAGAAATAAAACCTAGGTGGTATAATGAATATGTTATTTTTTTGGTTTTATATATTTGTGCACATTATATACATTCCGTTAATTTTTAAATAAATACATAAACATCCGTAGTCTTTATACAGAATGATATCGCAAGTTAATTATATCGAACATCTTTTCAGACCTTACAATCTTTGAATCAAACAGATCTTTATAATCTTTGTTATTATCTCGTTAATAAACATCATAAAACATTTCTTTATAGCATATGTGCCATAGTATCGTTCTAAAATACTCAGTCAGAAAGATCATCCTTCTTTTTATCAAAACAAGGATAGATAAATTAATAGCATAAGAACTGAACCTTTCTTTATGAATGCTAAATTAATCGCAGAAAAATCCATCTGACTAAAGATTTTTATTCTTGAAGTTTCCAACTCTTCTTGACATCTCGTATAATAATATCAGAATTATTAATTATGTAAGAAACACTACGAAAAAGAATAATAAATAAATAAATAGAGAAATAAGGGAATAACGAATAATAATATTGTCTTATTCGTCGAAACAAAGAAATAATATGATCCGATTGAGAATTCAATTTTGTGAAGATGCATCTAGGTCAGGTCGTTGTCCAATTCCACGGGAAATTTCAAATATCCTACGGTATCCGCCACCATCATTGCGAAAATATCAAAGTAACAGAAGCTAAGCGGCACACGTTGATCGTATAGTCTTGTCGAGGTATTGAAAACGAGGCTACGAGAAACGGCATCATCATCCTGGCGGTCATCTTCATTATCATCATAGTTCTCATCATCATCTTGGTTACCACCACCGTGTCGTGTCCCAGACCAGTCGATATGTTCCTGGCATGTTTCTGGGTTACAAGCCACTTCGTTTGGTGGTAGTGTCTGGAGCACATCTCTCTTGTTCAGTTGCATATCGTGGTGCACGCTGCCTGTCTTCTGCTATAGGAACGTACGTCAACGTTTATCATGGACGATGATTCAAGCGTGCCTGTGATGACGATTGTTTTCTTTTAAGAAAGCCCCGCGAGGTAAATTTTTGTATGTTAATTAACGTTGCGAACAGTTGGTGTAAGTAACGGGTTCTTTGTTTTTTATAAAGATTTCTCTTGGACTCGTGCATATGGTGAATAATAATAATAAATGTCGAATTGATAGTTTATTGTTATTAGTTGATGACGTAGTATGCCATATGTTGATGTTGTCATTGTCAGTTTATGCTTAACTATCTTTCTTCATTTTTGTTGTTTTAGTTTTTCTGAAACATTCATATTAGTAATAGCGAATGAATTGTTGATTGAGGTTTAAGCGTATATGTATTTTAGTATATGTAGTTTATGTGTTTTTAACAGTATACTTATTGAATTATTTATTGTTTTATTTAAAACTTGTTTATAATATCAATCGTATTAAAATGAAAATAATTTGAATGAATCGTTAGTCATTTTCTGTAAAAGCTGTCAAAAATGCTAATAATAGGCGCCAGTTGATTTCATGATTTATGACATAGAAATAAAACTTCGAAGAATCTATTTTTTTGCAAGCATGGTGTCAGAAAGAAAATGAATTTCTCGAATCCTTCTGCCAGCTGACAGACGAGTTTCTAACTTTTTTGCAACTCTCCGACAGCGTAATGACAGACCGTGTTTCAAGATAAACCGTAAGGTCTCAAATTTACGCGGTATCGACCTAATTTTTCTACCCAGCTGGGTCACAAAATTTCACATTTCACTTCATAATACCGACGATTGCTTCAAAGCCATATAAACGGATCAAAAACGATAAAACACATTATATAATATATTCTATATTTAACTATAAATTCTTACTTTATTTACTATAATTATTCTACTAATAATTCTTAGTATTTTAATATACATTTTTAGGTATTGATTATTTATTTTATACTCAGTTTGAAAAAGATACTCATATCTGCTTATTTTCGCACAACAGTTAACTTAATTCCTACAGAATATTAAAGTCTGATATATTTTATCATAAACATTATTTTTTCTATAATGCTAACTTTTCTTCATTTTTTTTTTCTTTAAAGAAACAGTTTCTGTTTATATTTTTTATACCTCACCATTTTGACGTAAATATTCTTTTTAAAAATTTAATTTCATTCAACTTTCTGTGGGATTTACTTCCCATAAATTTATTGTGCCATAACGTTTAAGATCTATGACTATCTATATCTATATCTTAGAATTTTTTAATTGCAAGTTATATATAACAGGTTGTGTGAAAACACATGGACGTATTTTATGATAAATAATTTTCACCGAGTTCTGTTACCTATTTGATTAAACAGGCCAATGATTTCATACCAACTTTTCTTAGTATTTCCATCGAATCTAATTTATCGTTGGTTATATCCGCGTATTTTGATGATTGATTCTATGTATATATTTTACGATTTACAATCGCGCTAATTCAACAATATGCTTTTTCGAATATCTTAACATATTTTATAAGTTTCCTCGGTTATACATTACTGTATATATTATGTAGCAATAAATCGAGCACACCAAGTGTTATTTTTCCATAATTTAAAGGTATCAATTACCTATAATGAATTATTATTTATCCATAAATTAAGGAGAACAAGTTTTTTCATAATTTAATAGCATCAACAATTTACGATCACAAATGTCACATTTTTTTCATTTGAATAAAAATTATAGTTCATAATATAGTACAATTTTTATCTTTAATTTTAAATTTCGAATGACCTTGCGCGTTTCTTTCCAATTCGTATTGTTCTTCTTGACCTATTCATCATCGTGTCACTGCTATCAAGCTCTCACTGCGCCTCATCTTCTTTGATCCTCTATAGAATATTATAGTAGGATACTGCACTTTCTACCAATTGTTATTTCAGTTATCTTTAAGAGATTGCAACCTTTTGTTATTTATTCTCTCTGGTAATTTTTTAACGCATTAACAAATATAGTAATTTATTAGGCGATCTAAGACATTGTGGTTTTGTGTACATTCTTAATTCGATCCTTAATAACTCAAACATTTAATATTTTTTATGTATTACTAATAAGAATAAATAGTAATCTTGATTTAGAGAAAATAAGTATACTTAGGAATGTTTACTGCGAAAAGATCAGTATACCGATAGATTAATGGGATCAAGACTATCCAGTCGCAGATCTGAATCTGTTTCAAGTGATTATATTACAGGCTATATTGACAAGGTTATATTTCTCAATCATTTAAACATATACTCTATTTTTATTTATTCCCATGATCAGTGTATACGGTACCGCAAAATAATATTAACGGTACTATGGATATGTGAATACAGAGTTACTGTTGATGATCTTCGTAAAATAATTGTCGAATGTTGACCCTTCACCTTTAGGTTCTGACGTTGCATAACCAGGAATTCATCTCTGTAGAAGTCTACCAATAGCACTATTGATTTTGTACGAAGACCGCCTACAGCTTGAAAAAGTAATAATAATTTATATCACGAAGTAACGGAATATTCTTTGGCGAATATGCTTATCGAACATTCTGAAACGAGTCGGTATTCATGACTGTCCATTTATTACAGATCATTATGAACAATTCTCACAACCACCGACGATCGTTCTACGCTTTACCGATTTCAATTCCTGTCGGGGAACAATAAGAATCCAGATGATCTATCTGGAATATCGTTTGAATATCGTTTGACGTTAGCTTAGTATGAATGGAGATGAGATTAGTATTTCAACTATGTATTTCTATGATCGTAATGAAGCGACGTTCTCTTGTACTCGAGCGGGTTTATCTGTATAGAGAAAGACGGTCAGTTTTCCCTGAAATTAATTGAGGCGTTTAACACAACAGTGTTAGAGCATAAGTCAAAAAAGTCGTAAGTATAAATTAAAAATTCTGTAAGGGATCGAGTGGACGATTCTCACTTAATCTGCTATTCATCGGGAAACCAATGAAGATATACTTACATCACTTTTGCATAAACTAGAATGAAGTTTACGCTTTCGAGATGTGGTGTTAAACAAAGTACGCGAAAAACTAGCTTACATCACTTTTGCCTTAAACGACTCAATTATACGGTAGCGCGGGCCTAGTTAATTGCCAGTGAGTTAACAGATCTCGAGAACGTCTATATATGTACATCGATATCAGAGTAAGAATAAGAAATGTAAAGGAAAACAATTATTTGCATTGTAGTTGCATCAATTAACGAATTTAAGATGCGGCTTTCAAAGAAATGAATTCCTTTAATTTATCAACGCTTCATGGTCACTTGCGTTTCAGTCGTGAAATATAGTGCTTTGATCTTTAATTCCAACTATTATGACACATTCTATTAAATTATTTTAGTGGTGACGATATTTGAGAAAAATTCACGGCTAATATATTTTTGATGATTTAGCTTTTGATATCGTCTATTGGACAATTTTATGACGTCTGCGATTTTAGGAATATTTAGTGGTAAATGTTTACTATGTATTGCTTACTTATATTCATCTACATAGATTTATGATCACTTTTTAGAAAAAACTTGGTCGTGTTTGTAAGCTTCTAAGATAAAAATAATCTTCTTCCATCTGAGCTAAATATATATATATATAATGAAATTTGATATTAATTGTTAGAAACGCTACAAATTTTTCAACCTAATATTATGAGGTATAGTATTATAACATACTATTGATTTGTCATAATTATGTTCCTAATCCTCGATATATCTTTGGATTTCGATTTATCATCAATGTCATTTGATTTCTAATATTATCTGTTGTGACGAATATCATTACACTTTTGGCCTGTCACAATTGTTTCTAGCTTTCAATACATTAGTAATTTTTCATTTACCTTGTTCGTTAAAACGATCGACCTTTCTAACTCTCGGATCCGTTTCGTCGCCTTTAGAACGTTTTTAAATCAGTCGAGTCGAAATTACCGAAGGAACAGTTGGACGTACGAATTCCTCTAGCGAAAGTTGCTCGTATTACTCTACTGACCCAAAAGGCCACAGAGAGTGGATTCAGTTAACGAGCCTCCAAATGGAATTTGGGCAACAGTTTCAAAAATCCACTTTATCTTTAATACGTGTATTATGATGATAATTCCTTGCTACTGTGTTATACATACAACTGTTAAAGCTAGTGAAATTTTAAACAGAGGTAGCTCTTTATGTAAATCAAGCTCAAGAATCCTTTTTAAGGATTATAAAAGTAAATTTATTTCAGTTTCAGGATAGATTTTGAAATAATAAATAAAACAGGGCAAGGTAGTAAGCGAAGAGCAGAATTAAATCACGAATTTTCAAGGAAACTAAGTAGTTGAATATTTAGTTAAATATCTGAGTTTAGAGTAACAAATAATATTTTAATGATTTCTCTTTTGAATACACAAGTTTTACTATTTGTTTTATTATTTTAATATTCATTAACTGATATTAATATTGATTAATTGATACTGTTATCTTCATGTTTTGAATAATCTGTAATTTTAATGTCTTAAAGGTTTAACGATAATGAACTTTAATAAAAAACTTTAATAAGCTTAATGTTAATAACAATATAATGCTAACCTTGACAGTCGAAACTAAATGGTTATGAAAATCTAAATTCTGTAACAAAAACGAAAAAAAGAAGATATAGGAAACTTCGGAAAAAGATTACTCAACAGAAAATCACCAGGTAGAGAATTCTTTTAAAAATGACAAGCTTAATACTAATTATGTAAAGTATGTTTTTATGAAAGAGAGTTCCTAAAATTTTAGCAGCCATTCAGTTTATTATCAGAATCTGTATTCGTATTATATAAAATTTTAATTTATGCAAGCAACTGTATTATGGTTTATTGGACTACAATTTCATCAGTCTCCTTAATTAGTAAAGTTGTATAATGAAGAAAGTGAAAAGGCCATGTTCCAGTCTGTTTATGTGACTTGAAAGAGATTTGAGATCAACAACTCTTCGAATCTGTAGTAATTTGATGGTATGTAGCCTAATCTGATGCATTTTTCATGCTCCTCAAGTTTCGTGGCCATTCTTCTTTCAGTTTCTCTTATTTACACTTTCCCACCTGGATATATGTTATTGTCTTATATATACATTATTTATATGTCTTATACATATATACGTCTTGTATATATATTATTGTACAAACTTCTACTAATTATGCATCTAGTGCTTTGTATGCAAATAAGTATATTTTTTAGTGTTCTTCGATCCTTAGTTCCTGAGTCTCTGAACGAAAATGAACAATACGATAGTAAAGAAACTTCTGAAAATAAATCGAATATTTCAGAAGACACTATGAAATTATTTAAAAAATCTTATTTTAGTGTATCTACAGAAAAAAAAGAAAAATAATTTTGTTGTATGCAGATAATTGAAATACATTGAACGAATGTAAATATATAACAACATATCAAAATATAACGGAGAGTTTCTTATCATCAGAATTACTATTGACAGTCACCTGTTAAACGATTTAAAAAGAATGCTTGAAAAATTATATATTACTATTTAAACTATAATTTATAATAATATAAAAATTAAACTAAATTATACTGTTTAACACGTCGTTTAACGCGTCGCGGAGCCAAAGTTACGTGACCGCTCAGCGTGAAATTTTTTCTTAACGCGACAACGTAACGTTACCTGTCTCCGGGAGCACCCAAGCCATGACATGACATCACTGTGGAGTCACTCGCACTCGATACGTTAAAGATCCTTGATCATTCATTGATCTTTTTTAATAATTACAGCCAGCAATGAACAACAGGATAAGGACAGCCTGAACGAGACAGGAAGCACGACGGGTGGCACCGTGGAGGGTGCACCTGGAGGAGCCCCCAATAGGGGTGAAAGGAACACCGAGGCCGAGACAACCACTGTAGAAGCAACAAGGGCCGCTCCATCCAGGTCTCTGGTCTCCAGGATCCTTTCTAAGACACGATCTACGAGCGATCTACTGGATCATACTGAACCCTTGTAAGACCTCTCTTCTCATACAGCTTATTGGATCTATACACATTTAATTTTCGAACGATGTAAAAAGGGAATAAGTAATGGTTGTCTTCGATTTCATCGGGTAAACACTATAATTTTATAAATTACGATACGTTCCGCGCATTATACGAGATAGGTGAAAACAGTAATTTATCAGAAGGCAAAGATAAGTATTGGCTATGATGAACTTACGATGAATGGAGTTCATGTTTATGGTGAAAAATGACGAGGTGAAGATCTCGCGGTCGACGGTTTGGTTTTTATGGTGATTGTTACAGTTCTCAACTATGGATCATTCTCTCGAACGTTTACGGCCAGCTTGTCGTGGTGCTGATGATTGCTCTTTGCTTGGCCGAGGTCATGGACACTCCTGTTCCTTTGCTCAGTTTGCAGGTATGCAGAGAGATGTTTTAACTTCAAACGGATTCGTTAGATTTGAACCTTATTGCGTTTTTTGGATCACTCTCGATCTAATTGTGTTTCTTAGTGTTACAAAATTTCAAGTTTGAAGAAAATATGAGAGAATTTCTGTTTGTATATATTGTTCCAATTTTATGCGAAATCTTTCTTCGAACATTAAAAGTCTTTTCGTGAAATCTTTTGTTGAAATGTGAGCAGAATTGAAACATAAAAATTCGGTGACCGGAGCAATATTAAATAAGATCTGTTTATTAGTCTAGACTATACATTTATCTAAACGCACCACCATTAATGCAGATAACTTACGTTCATAAAAATTAGAAAATTTAGCACTTATCCTAAACGTCAAAGAGTAACAGATGCTGAAGGCATTCGAGCCATAAAATACGAATATTATAGCAAGGGACAAATTGCGAAGTGAATATGTGAAATAAACATACCACGTTCGGTAGTATTTCATTTAGCTACCAGGAAACATGTGCAGCATTGGGTTATCATTTTAGTGTTGCTGTTCGACCATCCAGAATGTAGAGTCTCTAGTTTTTACCTAAGCTCTTCCGCGTATACGTTCGTTCTCATAACGTTGTTAGACATAAAACTTGGTGAATTTTCTTCTGTGCTTTGTAGATTTTATGATCGTTCCGTGTAAGATTTTTTGAAATTTCTAGGCTAGATAACGGTACGATAACGCTAAATATGGGATAATTCCGGTGAACTGTTCATCCTAGATCACGTTTCTTTCTTAATACGCTATAAACGCAAACGTTTATATGTTTTACGATAGTTAAGTCAATTACTGCATCTTTACAGCTATGAAACACGTACCTATGTGATTTTTCATTTGAATCGTTAGAAGTTTAAATAACAGAATGGTTTTGCAGTTGCACATCTGTGAATTAATATTTATAGAGGAAATGGAAGAATACATGGTGACATTTCATATCGCGTTAAATCTCTATTAAAGTAACAGGGTGTCGATTTAAAATTTTGATAGGTTCCATGGTCCTAGGATATCAGGATGATTTATGACATGCTCCTTTGATTCCATCGAAGATGGAAAGATGAGTATCAAAATTTTATTTTGTATTAAATGTTTATCAAAGTAGCATGTTTTCAATTTCAAATTTTGCTAAGAACAATTTCTTCAATGGTTCTATGACATTAAAATGATCTGTGTTATATATGCTTTTATCCAAAAATAGTTTCACAATGCCAGAATGATGATGGATGTACCATGTACTCAGCCTGTTTTCATAATGCTGCTGAAATTAATCTGCAGAGTTGAAGACTATGGACTTGTATAATGGTGTACAAATATGAGGCGGATCTTACGACCTCGAGATGATCTGTGATATGACCTTTCGATTTACATGTTCTTATAACATGAGTCTGTAGCTTCAGGGTGATCCATGGCAATATATCCTGTATTCGATGTGATTCTATGACCTCTGAGTGGATTGCGGCTTAGTCCCACTTCCTCAGCGTAATTGCAAATAATTTCCCACGTTCTCGTATTAGGCTAACGTTTGATCCCTTGATTATTTAGTACTATCAGATAGGTACATGTATATGTAACAAAATTGTCTTGCCTTTACATTTAAATTTATTTGAAAGTAAATATCTTCATACGAAAAATGTTACTATATACATACTTCTACTGATAAACAATATCCTATACTTGTAATTTGCTTTTTGTACAAAATAACGAGATTTATTCTTCATATTAAAATACTTCATATTAAAATTTTTCTTCTATAATTTTGTGATTCGTATAATTATGAATTACGTCGTGTGAAATATATTTAAAGATAGATTTAATTTTTAGTTTTAATTCGACATAGCTATAGATATATTGTAAAACAATTCAAATGAGACAGAATTTAAGAGAATTATAGTTATTGTATATTAAATTCATTTCTCTTGCAGTAATTAAAGTAAGGATGTAATAAATATAGGAAAATAATAATCATAGAATTAATCACTACAGAATGTCCCTGTTTTTTTCGGCCATACGTTGTTAGTATATTCTATGGATTAAGGCAAGAAAAAAATTTCATATAAACGTATTAAAATACTTCTACAATTCCAATTACAACTCCATTTCAAAATGTTCACTATTCCCGTCAACACAAGATTGGCTGCGGCAACAAATTGAATTTATTGCTTTTTGAAGTTCTCGTTTATTACTCTTTGAGGTTGAAGTCGTACAAGGGTTATGTCTAATTTGATCTATTCATATCTAGTACCGTAGTAACGTACGTTCGTTACGCATTTCAAATTTTTTTTTTTTATTATTTTTTTGTTACAACTCATTAACAATGCCTCCGTTGGCATATATTTATATCACATTTTTTTCTTATTTTGACTTATAGAATGTACCGATAACGTATAGCCGGGAAAGACTGGAACATCCTGCATATACTTATATACGTATATTCAAAAATCATAAATATATTGTATCCCAAGGACTATTATATGATCATGGATATAATTATATCAATAAATAAAATGCACTATCGTGATTCGTAAGGAAGCATCATGAATCTATCGAGAACAGAAACATGAATTACTGTTACCATTTTCGTCATTTCTGTCCATTTCAAACGGCATTCGTAATTAATTTCACCAATTGTATTATGCTCTCTTCACTAAATTATGAATCAGTTTGACAAACACTGTGTTATTACCGTAACCGTCATTTGAAGCATTGGAGTTACGATTTCCAAGCTGCTTATGACACAAACTGTATTTCAGCGCACAATGAACTCATAATGTCACGTATTTCTTTAGCCTTACAGTCTGTGAATTACGATGAATCGAGGACCGTATTCTATCTTCCTACCTGTCTTTCGTATTCCTGGACGTGCCTTCTTGTTCTTTTCTTTATAGCACAGTTCATAACGATAATTAAGTCTTTTAGTCAAAGAAATATTAACGACGAGGATGAGCATAATGGTATTCATGAGTGGAGCATTGAAATCGGTGACAATTGAAATATTTTAGAAATTAACGTGTAAAATATACTATAAAATTATAGAATTTTTAAACATGTAATTTTTCAAGCTTATTTATAAAAGAAAGATATAAATAGATTGTAGGGCCAATATAATTGTGTTTTAATTAAGATACAATTAATTATCTATGGTCTTTTATTAAATGATAACTCGTGTTGTTGTTATCTCATTTATAATTACTCCAGATTGTTAACTTTCAACTCATTAATAGAATCTACTTTCAGAGTTCTTTCATATTAATCAATTCCTATAGTATTTAAGAAAAGCGAATTCTTCAGATATCGAAAAATCTTTTATAAATTTATATCATTCTCTCCCCAAACTTTTCCATTTATTCGTGTATAATGTACATTGTGTAAAAATGTATATTTTCCAAGATTTCGATGTAATTTTGTTTATTTTACCACTTGAACTTGCAGGGTGTATTCCTGATGTACTTGTATGTAGGAAGCATAGCAGTGATCATCAGCATCTATATTTGGGTATTGATAGACAGCTGCGGGAGTCTCCGTACCGGTGCAACCGGTATGGACGATGCGGAACTCGGTGGCGCGTCTTTAACTAGATTTGGATCATTGAAACGTGCTCACATCTCGCGATCTAGAACAGCACCGACGAGTTTCTACATTCGGGTTGGAGCGCTGCGTAAGTGTTTTTGGCCACTTTAACGCCCATTAACATCTTGCCTTATCGATCAACTATTTACTACTTTAATGCAACATTTAGTACGAAACATTATATTGAAGCATTAGATAGAATATTGTATTCAGCAACTGATGGTATTCAGTTGTCATTTGAAGTAGAGAAGTCAGAGTTGTAAAATTGAACTTCGATGAAAGAGTAAAAGTCAGTCTTCTGTGTATTTAGTTTTTAACTTTTTCGCAGATGAGTTTTTCAAATATCGAGTAATCGTATGCTAAAGGCGTATAAATACATCTTATAACTTAAAATCATTTTTATTTCCAGTTATACGTATTGCGTCACAATTAATTATTTAAAGTAATAAAACATTCATGCGTATTTTACTTTATTTTTCCATGTTTATAAAAACGGTCTATCGATAGATTACATATCCAGAAAACTATCTATTAATAATCTAACATCTGCAAAGGTATTTATTCGCTGAAAGCTTTCGATTTTAAAGGAACCATAGCAAAAGAGTTAATTCATGTCAGAAGTGTGATTCGATATTATAAGGCAAGGTTGATTTTATACAAAAAAAGATTAAGAGAAGACAACATTGAAAAATGAACACGTTTAAACAGTTTTCGGTTTGGCGACTCTCGTCTTCAACGGTTTAGAGATGGCGATGCATTTCATGATGCAAGGGGCGGAATGCTTGAGCGACGTTGTCTTTGTACATCCGGTGCTTCATGGGCTATTTACGTTTCTGCAGATGCACTTTCTCTTCGTAAACTCGCAGGTGAGCAGATCTTAATTGATGTTTGTGTAGAATCAATTGGATCGAGGCTATCGAAAGCGAAATCTTAAGATTAATTGAGGTGATACTTCTAATTTTTCGTTTTAGTTGCTCATCCTTCTAATATGTGTTACTTTCATTTTGTTGTTTGATTGGAAGGTACAAGACGTAAATGATATACCAATCTACATATACGATAATTATTGTTGATAAGTCATTTTTAATTAGATGAATTAACTTGAGATAAATATTTTCACTAGAAATAAATTTTCCACAGTGATTTACATATTTCTTTAATACGATGCCTGCTAACATGATGATCATCGGTGACTCACGTTACTAAATTTTTTAGAATTTTCGTAGACTAAACAACTTTTAACGATGTGCATACACATCTTATATATATGATTTGGATAACATTGTTAGAGAAAGTGTGTAAGTACAATATAATATTTTGCATAAATTAAATTTTATGATGTTGTATATTTCAATGTATGGCAACTTCCACGACAAAATACATAAAATTCGTGTGGCAGTCAATCGTTCCTTTGGTTTATATCATATTTCTTTAATGACATAAGATATTCGTTTGTATAATATTTATGAATATGTAATATTTTAATTAGGATAATTTTATATAGGTGGTTTTTTTAAAAGCAGCGTAACAAATGTGTCAAATGCACATATTCCAATAATAATTAATCAAGTAAATTATAACTCTCTAATTTAAGAAATAAGCTGTGGAAAGTTCAGTTATAAAAAAGGAACGCGATTTTACTAAATTTTTGATAAGTTCACTTTTTTCTTGAAAATCCAATAACGTTCTTTTTTACGATATTTGAAGATATAATCATTTTTCAGCGATTATTAACAAGATACGTAGCTGTTCGTAATTGATCCAAATGTTTTTAATTCTTCGAATTTTTACTATCAAGGTGCAAAATCAACTAGTGAAAGTAGGATTAACAAGCTGATGGAATTGACTATATTTTCTTTATAGGTTCTTGTGGAGAAATTCGGTTTAGCAGCGAGGTTTGGATTTATACATCTAACTGCCACGAATATTGCTGTCTGGGTTCGTCTAGTGATTTGGGATTCTGCTCAAGAATGGACATATTTTGTCCATTTGGCTCAACGAGGTCTCCACAATTCTGCTTCTCCGTTGAATCTTCGAGGATTTCCGGAGTCTTTGACAAGGCATTCTCGAGATCTGATAAGTATGTTTTAAGTAATGAACATTATTTCAATGTGAAAATAAACATTATAAATGTGCATGTAAAAAATTATATCAATTTATAAAACGTACGATATAAAAATATGTTTTCTTGATTTTTTATTTAATCTTTTCTAGATCATTCTCCAATAGAAAAGCAAGTTTTTCAACCATATCAACCTATCTCGAATGAACAAATCTCTCAAGTGATAGCATTACAAGAATGTTTGAATACAAACACTCTCGGACAATTATGGACATCTAGCATGCCATTTCTTTATCCGTTTATTGTGCAATTTAGGTATATTTTACATCGCTGAACCATTTATAATTTAAGATCACAATACCCTAAAATCTATATCTAAACAAAATCTACATCTTGAGTGATCTGGATTTCATATTCTTTCCAATTTGATTTCAGTTTAATTGCTGCAGCAGTAACTTTTGTAATGGGTCAGAACGTGGGTCGAAATCGGTTGTCACACAAGCAGAAGTTCCACGGTAGCAAAGATCTGACGAGTCATACCAAAGTCGGTTGCGATGGCTCCAGCAAAGGTTTATTCCTAGGAATACTATGTATGGTAGCTGGCATAGTAGTTATACTGATATTTCTGGTCGTAAGAGAAGACGAACATTTTCCTTCGTCGACTTTATCCTGGTTAACTTGTGGCACACTGACCAGCATTTTGATATTGAGTACCTTAATGACAGCCAGTGGACTTGTTCAAGTTCGTCAGATGTCCATAGTGTCAAGGGCACCAGCCATTTTAGATAATTTATTATCAAACGTGGCTCTTTTCGGAGTTCAATTATACTCCATTTTCACGATCGTTGTTTCTGCCTGTTCCTTGGCTCTTCTAGAGAACGAAAGTGACGAAACACAAGGAAGACACATCATGCTGCTCACAGCATCGATTCTACAACTGATCCAATGTTTCGCTCAAAGTACGCTGATCGCCGAAGCATCGAAGAGATCTTGCATAGCTCGTTTCCAAATAATAGCGAAACCAGCCAGGCAAGTGATCACTTTCCTGCTGTTCAGTAATTCCGTTTTGTGGGCCTTTGATACTGTGATCACACAAAATTGGATCTCGCAAGAACTGCAGCTGAGATTCTTCGGGGTTCTCGCCTGGGGCGTTATATCCAGGATTGGGTTGCCCCTGTTGATCTTTTATCGGTTTCATAGTTGCGTACTGCTACTGGAAGCGTGGAATAAATGCTATAGGATGCCAAGGGGAGAACATCCGCTCAACTGACGACACAGACCGCTACATCCATGTTCCTCTAGGTGTGTTGTTAATTATTATTTCAACTAATTACAAATAAATACGTTCAAAAATAAAAATTTTAGATATAGTGGATCTTGCAATATTTTTATTTTTATACATAAGAAATTTTTTTATGATGAAAACCCGATGTTTGTATTTGGATATTGATCTTAATTTTGAAATATCTTGCATATTTATCATAAAGCTACGCAATAACTTAAAGTATCTATATAAATGTAACAGAAATTGCTTGATTTCATATTTATTGAAGTCTAATTTTCTTTTATATCCCTCTTTCACCAAAGGCTATTCGTTACAAGCTTTTTCCTTATAAAAAGGGGTAAATAATTTTTTCCACAGATTGCAATGGAGATCGCGTCGCTCTTATTGCCGCAGAAAGGTAACTATCAACCTGCAGCAGGACAACGAATGGTCCTCTACGATCCAGAGAAGCCCAAAGAGATTAATCTGCCCTAATTCGTGGATGACGAATTCAGTGAGTTTCGTTCCTTTCGTCGACAATCGGCTCTATTTCGATCCAAACTCTTTGTTCTGCATCGCGTCACCAGCCGTGGATATTCAAAGTTCGGCCCACGTTACACGATCGTCCAGGCAAATGCGTCATCACCATCATCATCATCCTCATCGTCGACATCATCATCATCATCACAGAAAGCATCGACGCGTGGTCAGCGATCCGGGTACAAGAGATTGGAACGCCGATAACCAAGATGTAAAACGACATCGTCGAATGTTCAGTTACGATACGGGTATTACTGGACTTAGATTAATCGAGGAGGGCGAGACAGCCGATACCGACAAGGAAGTTCCATCCCCTGATGAGACGAAACCGTCGACTTTCAGGAAAGTGCCATGGCATCCTAACTTGCACATGCTCAAAATTAGAAGAACCTAGTACGATAAAATGACGCACACCTGGATCGTTAGAATGATACGAAAGGAGCAAGAGTTTTATCGAAAATATCGTATAAGTTGATCGATCGTCTCGTTGTCTTTTTTTTTTATTTTTATCCTTGTTTTTCGAAGGATTGTTACGATGAGGCATTATTTATCTTATTGTAGGGAGTCGGACTTTTAGCATCTTCAAGATTACAATTTTTATTTCCCTCATTATAAGTGTAAATGTTTGGATAGCTTACTTATATACTTTTCAGCCTTTAACTTTACAAAATTATTGCATTTGGGAGATTTGTGAACATAGAAATAATTTCTATTCAATAAATAGAATATTCTTTTTATGTATCTGATATACATATATGTTACTAGTTAAAATGATGAGGAAAATTATTTGACCTTGGAGATGTTGGAAAAAAATTACTTCCTAGTATAATTGTACGTGTATCAAAGCGAGTTAATTATCTCTAATCAATTATTCCTAAGAGTGCAGTACCTTTTCATTTTATGTGCAATATTATCATTTATAAGAATTTACGCGTAGGAAATTATTTATTGTGCAAGTCATGCGAATAGTGCGTTACTATTAGCCATTGAGATTGCGTTACCCTTTCTTTTAAATCGTTAGATACGAAGACACAACGATGTTGCTCTCTTCTTGTTTTCTTAGTTCTCTTTCTTTTTAAAACAAAGTATATGTGATTATCGTTAATCCGAACAATATTTTTGTACATATTTATTTGTCAATTTTTCTGTGGCAAATAAGAATGGTTGATATTTACACAGAACTATATGTATTTATTGAACTCGCGGTACATCGTATAACAGTTTATATTTCAACAAAAATGCACATTCGAAGCGATATATTGTTTGTTGATTGCTCAACTCACACTGTTAGTTCAATATTCATCAGATCATAATTGAAAAAAGAATCTTTCTGATTAATAACTAAAAGAATGTCCTTTAAAAATTAATGGACTTCCATAACAAATTAATCAAGTACGTCTAAAACTTCACCTCTTAGGAAAACTTTTCTAAATCACATAGAGTAATTACGAGTGCCTAGTTTTATATCATACTACTTCACGATATTTGGTTTGCCAAAAATCATCCTTTCTTTCTCCCTTTGTCTCTCTCTTCGTAGATATATACAATACATACATTCAATTTAGATCTGCTGTACTTTTCAAGCATTAGCGGAGATCTAGCATTACGTTTCACATTAACTTGATGCATATAATATTTAGCCTTGAAAAAAAGAATCCATTGATTTTATAATCCATTATGATTATATCATATGAAATCGTATTCGTTCCGTATCGAGTCAAGCATCAGCTGTTTATCGAGCAAAGTGAACAAAATGCCTATTATATACGTAAAATACTAAACATAGATATTAATGTAAATTAAATCTAGAGTTAAGTGATAGCACACGTTGACATATTTCGTTGATGTGTGAACAAACGTTTTATAACATAAGTAGACAATTAGTTTAAACGTATAAAATATTAAACTTGAAAAAATGAAAAAGCTATACGTGTACGTTTAATAGAAATGAATTCTAGTATCACTCGTTACTCCAGAATGCATTTCCATATAATGAACAACTAAAAATTAAGAATTATTTAAGAAAGAAGCATTAAAAGGCATAAAGTAATTCCTTCTCCATCGCAAATTTAAAATTAATCAAACAAGTTTGAAATCAAAATGGTAAAATCGTTCGGCAGATTAATATAATATAGAATATATGCTATTCGATTATTATCTAGAAGTTCAGTTGGACGTTTACAGAATAACAAATGTCGATATATTCCATATTTAGAATACAGTTCTAACTATAAGCTATATTATATAGGATTTTTATAATTATGCTTCTTTCTCAAGTTTATCGAGAAACGAATAAATCTTCTTTATGGCAACAAAGATATATCTTTTTACAATCCAGCTCACGGTTAATTTGTTAGTATTCGTTTAATAAGACACTATATAGTTTCATATAATGGTCGCTTTAGGTCAATTATTCAGAGCCTTGTAAATTATCTGAAGGTAAATTGAGAAGGAATTTCGAGAACGAGCACACCAGCTTTAATCAAGGCCAACGTCGTCCTGTGGTTTCGGTCTTTTGTTTGACATGAACCCGTGCATCCTAAAAGGAAGACCCTCTGGGATATTAGTAGCTGTGCCAAATTTCACAGCCACCTTATTAATAAACGTCATGATCTTCGAATTGCTTTGGTACTTCATAATATTTGTTGGGTTTGTAGAAATTTCTTTGAAGGCCTCAGCGATTTCAGGATCCTGCAAAAGAAAAATTAATATTAGTTAGAAAATTAATTGAGAGATTAATTCAAAAATTTGCTGAAAAATTAATGGAAGAATTAATTGAAAAATTTAGTGAAGAATTAATACCAATATCAGAATAGGAATGACATTAAAGTGATAATACACGCTGTAAGAACTCCAAAAAAATTATACTAGTGCTGTCATATTACAAGTTTTATATATTTTAATTTAATTATATAATTTAACTAAACGATATTGTCGAATGGATTGATTAGTAGATATTTACCTGGAAAGCTTCGAGAATATCTGGATCATTTAAAAATTTATAGAAGTCAGCCAGGTTTTCAGGGTTATCTCCGGGATACTCAGTTTGGGAAGTACGGGTGTTGTCCTCATAAGCTTTTGCATTTTCTTGAGCTTTCTTTAATATTTCTTGTTTCTTACGCTCTAACTTTTCTTGTATCTTGCGTTCCTTCTTTCTCTTATGTTCCTCGATCTTTCGAGCCTATAAAGGGAAATTTGATATAAAATACACTGGTTTATCGTAGAATATAATAGACAAGATAATATAATAAATAGTAAAGTAATAAACAAATAATATAATAAAGTAAATAGTAAGTAAAAATAATACATAAAAAGAATCTTTATTTTTAATGTATAATTTAAATTAGATTTAATTAGATAATTAAATTAGATTTAAATTAAATTTAAATTATAATTTAAATAATGTATAATTTAATATTTTGAATATTATTTTAATTAACTTAATCATTATCATATATTTTAATTAAAATATATAAAAGAACGAATTTTTGTACGATGCTTGCGATCTAACACAAACAAAGTACTCTAATCATTATGTTCCGTGAAAGGAGTAACTCAAAGATCTGTCCAGGTTCAGGAACCTGTCCAAATACTAAATCATAATGACGTGAAACACGTCTGTCCAAGCCGCATTGTGACCTCATACGATTACGAGCTTATTATAGATCGTGTACCGGCCAATTTGGCCAGTAAACTTCGTTTCTCAAATCGATACTTTTCCTGTTCTCGTTATACTTCCCTCTTTTACACTTCATACATACTCGACAGCTTTCCATTTGTAATTCAGTTTTACACTTCAGCTCCTATCCTTGGCAAGGATCAGTTAGCGTTTCGAATAGACCATGAAAATTTTGTCTGCACTAAACTATGCCCCATCGTTGCTATAATGATGAAATCTACACTCGTACCTAAACATTCCATCGTTTTGGCGTCAATGAAAAGAATTTTACATTGTCTCACATACTACGCAAAATCATAACGAATAATGAAACATTGAAATCTCTGCTTCGAATGAATATTTATAATAGAGGAACTATATCAAATCAGAGTGTTTTATCGTAGTTTATTTAAATATCAATGAATAATAGGTAGAAATGTTATAATGGAAATTATTCATCGCATAGAAGCGCAACATTTATATTTTAATATCGAAGTTTGACCGTAACGAGCCATTTATAATACAAAGATAAGAAGAAAGAAAGGACAACAACGATTTATAATTAGTGCTGTCAGTTTCTACGTTACTTATCAATAGCATTGTTTCTTAACTACATCGTGATAGATTTAAATAGAAAGTACGTTCCATATAATAACTACGGATGTCTTATTTCAACAACAAATAAATAAAATGACTTGTCACAATTATATATGCCTTAATGTAATAATTAAGGCGGAAAGATATCCTTGATTGAAGTTCATATAAAGAATCGTAGAATTAAATAGACGACGCATAGACATAAGGAAATAAACGAAGATATTAAAAACACTTGTTATATTTTTATTACCTAAACTGACAGAACCTTTGAACAATACTATAAGATCGATAACTTGATTGAATAATGTTATAGATAAGAGAAGATAAAGAGATAAGAAGAAGAAAGGATAAAGGAGAGAGCACGGGAGATAGCAACGGAGAGAGCGAGCAAACGCGAGAACGAGGGAAGCACCACCTTATACGGCGGCGACCCGGGCTTCTAAATATAAAGGCGCCCGTCGTTTCGATGCTTCTCTCTGTCCGAACGAGCACGCATCTCGCTGCGAATCTCTTCTCTTTGCTACACGCGCCGTAGCCACGCTCTCTCGTTGGGACCGTCGATAACAGACGTCTGGAATTCCGCTAATATTACGTCGCACAAAAGTTTGTCCCCTTTCCATCTTTCGTGTTCTTGTGTTCACGGTTCTTTAATTTCAGAACGAAGCGTTTCGTTGGGAGCTTGCTTCCCACGTTATGTGAAATTTTATTCTAGTGATTTCGAAGTAGTACAGAGTATTTTAGTAATTGAAAAATTGCTAGAGATAGCGCCTTTGAGTTCTTGTTGATAGAACGAGTCCTTAAAGTCCTGATCTGACTTTTGCTATTCAAATTTTCCTATTATAATTGGAAAATTTAGTAGACCTTTATATATCGTGTTGTATTATATCTGTTTAAAATACTCTAGAACATGCTTTAGGAATTTAGGTTCAAGCAATTAAAATTATTTTTGTACTTTGTATTAATCTAGTTATCGAAGCCAGGCAGATGTAAATTGTTATTTGCTACGTGAAATGTATTGAATTTTGAGAATTGACTATTCCTTATATGTTTACGATGCTTTCGAGAAATCTTTTATGCTCTATTTATTGAATATTATTTATTATACATTATATATATTAATCATATATATTGGGAATTTTTTATGAAATTCCGAACTTCAGTGTTTGTGTATTGTATAAAACTCCGAGTTTCATAAGGAACTATATACAAGTAACTATATATATATAACTATAACAATATACAAGCACTGATTTTTGTTATGTTATACAGAACTTGCAAATGCTACGATGTAGCGTATATACTAGTGAGAATTATTACGCTTGCATCCTGAATATTTCAAGAGGAGAGTTTATTTGATGTAACGCTATTTTCATTGACAATGAAAACCTATAATAACTTACGTAGCATATTATCAAACATAGCAATGTATTGGATATAACTTTTTCAATGAAAATGAAATTATACTTCGATTTTCCTACCTTTAACAATATAAGTAAGTTGAAAATAAAAAATTAAACAATAGAATTATTCCAAATTCCTGTATACTAAATAGGAATCACAGAGGCTTATTTTCTAAAGACTCAAAGTATTACAATTTTGGTACTATTTGATTAAGATATTCGATTTATTTTGACTAGCAAAACCAACACACATTCCTCGAGATCAAAGATGTACTACTTTCATCAACATCTAACTTTCTGCCGATTTCCATGACGACCTTGTCCCCATATCACGCATGTATTTTAGGAATTCTACGACTGCGGCGCATATAATTGGCTCGTATTAAGTAACTACACAACTTTGATCTTCGATGAAACTTCGTAATTTTCATTGCGAAGACAAAGAAAATATATCTACGAGAGATCATCGCGATTATTTATAAACCTCTATCTTTATACTCGTCATGAATTTCCGTCATCGACTTTCCTTCATCTGGCCTACCAAATTCTGGGGGTAACATACTGTGACCATCGATGAGAAAATATAGCAACAGAAAAACGGTCGATGACAGACTTTCGTCATATATTAAAAAAAAAAAAAACGTAGGAAGAGGAGGAAGAAAAGATCGACGAAGACGACGACGATGGAAACGAGGTTGAGGATGACGTGATAGTTAGATCGAAACGTGTACAGGATCTTCGTGCACGGTCGCTAGTCAATGTCTTAGCGGTCTGTCGGCCAGGTAGACCCTGCAAACCCGAGAAAACCGGGCCGCCAAGAGGTATTTTTAAAACTGCCACTCTACGACCAGTATCTACGGATTGTACGAGATAATGATTCGGTGAATCAGTGGTGGTCGTGCTCAGGCATCTTCTGCATACTTCAGGAAAAACCAAATTGTCGTTTTGTAGACTATTGCTAGCCTCGAATAAAAGCAACGCTTCATTGGACTCGTTTAAAAGCCGTACTTTTTGGTTAAATCTCGTAATTATAGAACTTTCTATGAGTTGCTTTGACCAATCTTTGACTCGAGTAAAGAAGTCGAGCAGAGAAGGAACCTGGTAAATTGTCAAAAGAATTCAATTCAGATTTAATCCTTCATTAGAATCCTAGTATAGTTATCTTCTATTCAAACCTATCATCCTCGCTATCAACACGTTACGAAATCAGCAACATCAACATTAAAGATTTCGATCTTCTTTGCTCAGATTCATTTCTTTTTCTCTCCTAACGCTTTCGAAACAAACATGTTTACTTCATCAAATATCGAGTAATTATTTATAGAGTATATCTGTATGTACTCTAGATCTTCTCTGCAACATAGAATCATTTACTTCCATTTATATGCATCATGTCGTAATTAATTATACAAAGTCCAAGTAATAATCCAAATCTTCACGCGTATATTCTTTCTCCATCAATAATATATTTATATATATTAAAAGTGTCTCCAATTTCTAGAACACTTAAAGAAAGTGTGAAGAAACACTCTTCCTTCCTTCGGACATTCTAAGATCCTCTCGATTGAAATTTAATTTGACGCTAATCCATCCAATAAACGATAAGGAATTTAACATGCAATTCTTCTCGTCAGCAAATACCAAAAACAATAGGTATTCGAAAATTACGCGAATGGAATCTCGCGATCAGGCGGGAAAAAACGAGAAAATGATGGCTCGCGTGGTCCCGGCTGTGGGGTGAGAAGTAGAGGGGCGACTTCGGGGTTTGGCGGTAGTGACAATGCCAGTTCCTCGCGGGCGAGTTGGAGTCGAAGGCGACTATCGAGTGAGACGAGCTGCCAGCCCTGGCTCATCGTGTAGTGCCTAGTGAAACGAGATGACGGGCTCGCGGCTGAGACCCGCGTACTTCGTGGGCCTCTTGCTGGCCTTTCTAGTCGTCGCCTTACAGGGTGAGTAGCCCTCGATCGGGCCCCTTCCCTCCAAGGATGCTTCTCTTCCCCTGTTCGCTTTGTATCATCATTCTTCTCTTTCGATTCTTCCGTGAACGCTTCATTTGAAGTAATTAATCTCTCGAGTATTTCTGCTACGGTTTATTTTCCAAGATTTTATCGTTCCTTCAGAAAGCGATCTTGTATCATCATCATCATCATCATCATCCATGTTTTCCAATTCTTGTGCAATCGTTTGATTTGAGGAAGTTGATCTTTATATTTGGTACAGTTTATCTTCCAAAGTTTTATCGTTCCTTTAGGAAGAGACTTTGCACCATCCTCATCCCTAATTTTCAATTTTTCCGCAATCGTTTGATTCCAGGGAGTTCATCTATTTCGAGTGTTTTTGACGCAGTTTCTCGTCCAAGTTTTTATTTAGAAAAATTTATATCAGGAAGTGATCAACGTATCTCTGTTTCCGATTCTAATTTTGTTCTATGTTTTATGACGATTAAATATAATACTCAAAGTTGATGGAATTCTGGAAGTCATTACGAAGTCTTACATGCGTACGTACTATTCTTCTTTTTCTTTCGTGCATGATTTTCTCAACGATTTTCCAATTTACAAAAGAAATTAAACAAGAACTTTTTAGAAGAAAATTGGTTCTCCTCCTCATTGTTGCATCGTTTCGTAGAATTTCAAAACCAAGTGTTGGTGCCAAGATTTTCTCTAAAGAGACTACCTCGTTCATCGCATATATACATAATCTCCTTTATGGAATTTTCTCCATCGATTCGTTTCAATTCTAACCGGAAACAGAGCTGCCAAACAAATCCATGCATTGACATCATCATTTGTTTTCGCGTTATTTTTAACGAGTTGTCACGAGACGCTTTTTTAGAATGTATCTACGCGACGTCGTTTATTCGACGTTTATTCGTCGTTAATTTTATAAACGAAGAGCAACACCTTGCTTTTGCACGAGTATGATTCACGATATTATTCGTGAAGATGATCATAGACCTGAGAATCTTTTGATTTTATCGTTTCCAATTGTTAGGATTGATCTAGATCATCGATTTTTCAAGCGCGTAGGTGTCAGTGTGGTCAAGTTTCTAGAAGTTTTAGCGGTCGATGATATGGATGACGCGCTGACGAACGTGTGACGATTGATGAAGGTCAATGTTACGTAAAGTCACTGGTCTGCGTCATCGGTTGCCTGGCTTGTCAAGACTCTTCAGCATCGAGCAAACGTGCGATCGAACCGATGAACCTACGATCCATTGCATCATCGTTGGTTTGTTATGTCGATACCGTTAACGAGCATCTCTTCTCCATTCAACGTCACGTGTTCTTCCTTTCAACGTTTAACTTTATTTCCTTGATACATCGTGACGTCTTACGAACTCCTTCCGAATAGTATCGATGGTTCAATAGTGCTTCTTAACGCAATAGAATCATTTTAAAATAGTACCGATGATTATGTACATATACGTCATATCAGTAACGGTTCTTAATAAAATAGAATCATTTTCCTGGAAATATTATAAAAACATTATAAATATATATCTATATCAAAAAGAATACAAAATGATTGATGATTGTAAATTGAAGAAATGAAAGAAGTTGAAGGAATTTCGTGCTCTTTTAATTTTTTAAATAAATTAAATTTTTCGTTTTCGATGGTTTTGATTGATATAAAAGAATATATATTTGAAATGTAGGCATTTAGTGGTTATTATTTATTTCTTTTGCTTTCCATTCTTTTTTTTTCTTTTTTATGGTTATTGTAGATGTGAAATGCAATTGGAGAACAACGATAACGGTATTGCGGTTAAATTAACGAAGCGAAATGGGACGACGATCGAGTAAACGATTTTGATCGTGCATTCAAGGATTTGTTATTTTAGGAATCGATGGAAACCGACTGTCAACAACTTGCAAATAATTACATAAGGACAGGCATAAATCCGTGCCAGATTCGCTCTAAATTCTACAAATTTGATCGTGAATTCCGTTTAAAGCGATACCTGAACCTTAACATGTTTGCTGATGGTAATGGACAATGAAGGATAATCAGAATCCGTGTTTACCACTTACGAACAGTTCCTAAATTAATATTCGTCAAATATATTAACGTGTTCGTAAAATATATGGTAAATATATAATATTACAATTTTTACAAATTACTATAAAAAAAAACGTGCATTTACGCCATGACACTTTTAATATTATTAAAGAGTATAATACTAAGAGTATTATACTAAGGTGCAATTTCTTAAATAAATTATATCTATATCAATCAATATAATAATTAATACAATCTTTCTTATTATTTTTAAATGGAAATTTAATTTCTTTATAAAAATCTTTATATGAAAATTTTCTTTCATAGGGAAAGAGTACTTGTAAAAATAATTACAGTAATATAATAGATCAATGGCAAGTCAAGAAAAAATGAACAATGCACTTTTCAAGTAAATTTAACTTTTATAGCAAAAAGATTAAAGACTATACATGCCACAGTGCGCGGAACAAGACTTCAGAATCTATCTTTATCCTTGGTGGCTATGCTTGTGCCAAACGACAGCTGCTTACCTCTACTTCCATTACCCGTATCTTGACATTTTCGAGGATTATTTTGCAACATACATAATTTCAACATATTATCTTACAGATCGCTAAAGTCTAAAATTAATATTCCGCCTGTAAATTAGCGGTAGCAGCTATTCACTTATAATTTACTTCTTTGTTTGTTCTCATAATATCCAGTAACGAAACAGTAAATCTACATCAAAATAAAATCTTGAAATCCGCTATAGAACAAAAACAAATAAAAGAGGGAGAAAAGCTACATAAATAATTTGACGAGTCTCGTAAAGTCAAGTTAAAATTCAATAAATAATTAAGTATCGTTAGAACTTTGTTAAGATTCCCTCTGATTTTGTGAGAGACAAAAGGCTAAAGCGTGCAAAATGATAAGATCTCGTGCCAAGAGTACCAACACGTGTGATGTAATGATGAAAATTTATGAGCAATACATGCTACGTATTTTCTTTTCATCTATACCTATAGAGTAACTAAATTTCACTTTGAAAATTGCATCATCGGTTAAGGAACAGGAAACCTGACTCCATATAAATTCTTCATAGTTATTTCATAGCAAGAAATCGTTGGTTACTACATAATTATTAACTAGTATATCCAGTATCTCTAGTATACTAGTATATCTTCTGTCGATGTTGCTCTTCAATTTGTTGTTCCAATGCATTGGTATCATTATCGATGGTATCAATGAATTTTGTATCATCGAAGAATCTCGACTAAAGTATTTGTACTTTTTCGCTGCGAATAACCGATAAAAATACGTTTCGCTCATCCAATATATAAATATTTTCAAGTGTTGCTCGGCTCAAAGCCGCCTACTCGTCGCTAAACTTAGAAACCGGCCTCCCAGGTACTGCCTAGAAAGATGATATCGACATTTTCATCGACCGAGATTTTATATACGGTGGCACATATTATAACACCAAAGGTAGATCCTGGCGTACCATGTTTTCATAGACAAACGTGTGAGAGTATTGACATATTTCATTTGAAGTCATCTTCATTATTCATAGGATTCATAGTCTTCAACGTTGAAACACTGTGCTTATTTGTGTCCCTTTCCATTTCAATAAATTTGGAAATGATTTCACAGCATGTAAAGTACAATTTTAGTCTAATGGATCCTGAGGGTTTGTTGTAATATTTACATTGTAGAAGTTTCTTCATTTTCCTCTAGTTGTTTTACATCTAGATGTTTAGTAAATAATCAATAATTGTCAATAGTAGTAAAAGTGAATGTATGTGTATATAAAATCTTCCTTCAGTTTGTATATTACGTTTTGATACATTTCTATGTATCAAATAATCTACAGTAATAAAGGTATTGATAGTTAATCCAATTAATTCTCATTGTTGTACTCTTACAAGGTTACTAACTGGTAACTGATCCCCATATTTCTCAATAATTGTTCTGGTATCAAAACGTCGCAGTTTGGAATATATTCAAGGTGTTAATGCATCTTTAAATTTTCAAGGTACTACCGCTGATTAATTACTTGGTAACTCTCTTCTGCTGTGTTCTCAAAACTTTACTGGGCAGCATTTGCATTCTTCTTTAATTTCTCTTCTGTAAATCTACTTGCTCTAATAGATTTCTAAAAACATCATTCTTAATCAAAAACCATTCTTTATCATCATCTTCAGTGTTCCCATTATTGTACATTTCTTTTCATCATCTTCTTCTTCTCTTCACAATGGCTGTTGAACTATTATTTTCATATGTTGTTTTCAAAAGCCATTTTCTTCTAAAGATTTTCTTCTTGATGTTGAGCATTCTAAATATCAAAATATTTGTACTTGTTCAAGTTCAATTTATTAAGCAATAAATCTACTTGGACAAGAAATTACATTCCATAGGATATACCGAAGATATTCTTCTTCCTGTTAAAATTGTTTATCAAAGATTCTTGATGAGTAAAACTTTTCTAATATACATGTAAACTACTCTCATATTTTAATATTTGATCCATTGGTGGGTCGCGTCTCAAACTTTGGAAATCTATGATATTTTACTATTGGACTTTTAATGTTCTTCAGGAACGATACTTATCTTTTCCTAGTTCCTTAGATCGCGATCAAGCATGGTTGTTGTTTCGGCACACCTGTCACTGTTCGAGCACGCGTTCAACCCAAACGATGTGTAACGACTCTGACAAGATCTTGCGTCACCTGGGTCAGATATTTTTGGTGGTCGCGTGGCGTTAAACTCTCCTGCTAAGCTCCGTGCTAGGTTATCTAATACTCCGCACCTTCTTTTGGCACCGCATGTTTAGCATAGTGAGAACTCTCGACGAAAATTCCTGGCACCCAAAGAATCGGCATAGAACCAAGCCAACCGTGAAATCTTTTGTAAAATTCGTACAAAAGAGAAATACTTCATATAAACATTTCTTGTTATTGTATATACACCTCATATACGTTCATGAATGACCATCAGGATATACCAATGGTTCTTTAATGTTATTGTATCAATAAAATATTATATTTCAGATACACAATTTGTTCTTTTATAAAAAAAAAAGTTGAAGAAAAGAAATTGAAATTCCAATAATTTTGAAATGGAAACCAAGTGCTTCTTCAAACGTGCAATAAATTCATAATCAACTAATATTCGTAGTAATAATCTTTCACACTTTTCAACATGAATACTATTTCTTCTCTTCTAATAAATACGCAAATTCCTGTAGTAATTTTGAAACTGAACTCATGTTTTCAGGAGTGCAAAGCGAAGACGAGCTAGAAGTGCCGCCAGAGGATCTGTGTCGACCATATATAGAGAAGGCATTAAAGGATCTCGGTACAGGTAATGTTAAAATGTCGAGGGATATTCAACTGGAGCACAACGATTTCTAGAATCTTTCGTTTGAAGGATCTTTGGAGCAGACCAGTGCCGAGGCCGGGACCGACGTCGATAAAGAGAGTCAAGAAGATGAAGCAAAACCTGCGAGCGAAGAAGTAAGACTAGTAAGAAGAAGTAATTATCATTTTAATGTACGAAGATCACGGAAATGTCTTTTTACATTCGCTGTAGGAAGGTAAGCCTTCAAATGAAGATGTGGCAGCAGAAGAAGATAAACAAGAATCGGTAGAAGAAACTGGAGGCGCAGAAAGTGGCGAACAAGATGTGCAAAGTGCTGAAGCTGGAGGAGAACCTGGAGAAAGCGCCGAAGCAGGTGAAGCAGAAGGAGGTAAATGTTAAAGGATCAGTATTTGCATTAACCTGTTAATCTTCTTCTTACATCTATAAATTCATTCAAGTTAGGTAATTAACATTATACCAAGCTCATACTGTATACTCAATACTGCTCCTTTATGAGCATAGATACTTCTTTCGATTGTTATCTAATTATTCTTGCCTTTTTATATAATTTTTCTGATCTTAAATAAACTATCTTAACTCAATAAAATTTCTTACCTTAGCAAATTAGATTAAATTCCTGGAGCTTTTGTAGAATCATAAAACAAAGGAAGCTAGAATACAATATCACGTCTCTTCTTTCAAGATTCATTATTACTGCCAAAGTATTAAAAAACATACTATTGCTTCTAGGTGAAAGTAAGCAACCAGATGAAAAGTCTGGAGAAGTAGTCAAAGAGACCGAGGAGGATAAGGAGGAATCTGTGGAGCAAGCGGAGGAGGGTGGTGCAGATTCTACTCAGGAAGGAACTGAAGAGGATAAGGATGTAAAATCTGGTGAAGAGGAAAAATCGGAGGAGGCAGCACAAGTGGAAAAGTCTGAGGAAGAAGAACCAGCGGATGCTGGAAAATCAGAAGAAGCACAACGGGATGCTGAAACCGATGTAGATGAAGGAAAATCCGAGGAAAAATCGCAGGCTGACGATGGAAAATCCGACGAAGTACAAGCCGAAGGAGAATCGGCTGAAGAAGCGAAAACCGACGAGGAGAAATCCGACGAAGAAGCTAAGACCGAGGAGGTGAAGTCTGACGAAGAGAAAACCGAAGACGAGACGACCGATTCGAAGGCGGAAGAGACAGAGGAAGCAGTTTCTAAAGAAGAAGCTGAAAAAGACCAAGATAGCAAAACTGAAGAGGAAGGTCAATCAGCGGAGCAGCAAGTAAGCGGAGAAGAAGCGAAGGAAGAGAGTAAAGAAGGTGAAGGTGAAGGTGAAAGTGAAAGTACAGAAGGCCAAACAGAAGAGGAAGCAAAACAGAGCGAAGAAGCTGAAGGTAAGTCTGAAGAAGAAACCGCAAAATCAGTTGAAGAAGAAACTGTAAAATCAGTGGAAGAAGGAACAGCAAAATCAATGGAAGAAGAAGAAGAAGAAGCGGAGAAGTCGACGGAGAAAGGAACTGAAGAAGAAGCTAAATCAGCAGAGGAAGAAACTGATAAGCCGAAGTCTCGTGCTAGGAGAGAAATTGACGGAAAAGAAGGCGAAGAAGAAGGCGGAGAAGAAGGCGAAAGAGAAGGCGAAGAAGGCGAAGAAGGCGAAGGAGATGGTGAAGGCTCGAAGGAAACAGGAGAAAGCGAAGAAGAACCTACCCCAGAGGAAGACTTGATCCGAGAGATAGTGGTACCGGAGAATTTACGACCACGTGATCATATTAATCAACTGTTAAAACTGGATGAAGAAAATGAAGAGAAAGAACGAGCAATACAGAAACACGCGGATGTTATACTAAAGGAACTAAAGAGGGTTTATGACAATGCCATCCAACCATTGGAGTCTTTGTATAAATATAGAGACTTGAGCAATAGACATTTTGGTGGTAAGCATAATTAAAATAAACAAACTGAGATAGGTCAATATTTACTGATAAAGATATTGTTCCTTAAAATAGTAATATTCGATATTTAAATATGTAACATTAACTTCATAGATCCAGAAATATTTTCGAAGCCACTAGTCCTCTTCATGGGTCCGTGGAGCGGTGGGAAATCTTCCATCATAAACTATTTGCTCGATATCGAGTATAGCCAGACATCGTTAAGAACAGGTGCGTAAGTAGCGAGAAAACGAAGAAAGTAGTGAGAATTTGTTGTGCGAGGATGCTTCGACTTACTTTACATTGACGCTTAACTAAGTCGGCCGTGATCACGCCTTCAAATAGTAAAACAATGCTGATGTAAAGATTTAGCGCTAGAAGCATGCTAGGAGCATGAATATACAGATAGTGTTTAGGTGGTTTGAGAGAGTGCTTTGAGGAGCAATGCAAAACGCCAAATGGAAATGACACAGGAGCCGAGCCATCTCCGGCCTACTTCAATATTATTATGCACGGAGAGGAAGAGGAGATCCTCGATGGCACACAGTTAGCCGCCGACTGGACTTTCTCCGGATTACAAAAATTCGGCCAAGGATTGCTCGATCGTCTTAAGGGTTTACGACTTGACAATAAATTGCTAGAAAAAGTAAATATATTCTTTAAATAATTTTATTCTATAAAAATTTGTTATTTCAATGATGTATTTTTTTTTACATTAATAGGTCAATATCGTTGAGATACCAGGGATTTTAGAAATTCGAAAACAAGTCCAACGTTTGTTCCCGTTTAACGATGCGTGTCAATGGTTCATTGACCGCGCAGACATAATATTTCTAGTATACGATCCATCCAAGTTAGACGTTGGGCCAGAAACAGAGGCTATCCTTGATCAATTGAAAGGAAGGGAACATCAGGTAAGCTTCGATATTAAAATCTGGACACTGTTAACATCAGGATAATGTGAACTTCCACAACAGACACGCATCATTCTCAACAAAGCTGATCAAGTAAAACCAGAAGAACTGATGAGAGTGCAAGGTGCTCTGATTTGGAATATATCCCCGCTGATGTCCAGCGCTGAGCCACCGATAATGTACTCCACATCATTGTGGTCGTTACCATACGAAGCTGGTGCACCTACCAGATTATTGTATGCTCAGGAACGTGCATTCCTACGTGACTTACGTACTGCCATCGACAAACGGGTCGAGCATAAGATAGCGAGCGCCAGAAGATTCGCTGTAAGTTATTACGATCGATTTTTCATTAATATGATTTTTCATCTTCTTAATTTGTTGTCTTTGATCGGTGATTAAATATGAAATATTTCTTTATGCTTATAGGTACGAGTGCGCAATCATGCTAAAATGGTAGACTGCTACCTAACCACGTACTATAATCACAAGACATTCTTTGGAAACAAAAAAGAGATCAGTGACAAGATTACCGATAATCCACAAGATTATCATATCTACGAGGGCTTAAGTACTTTGAAGAATATATCACGCTATGACTTGCCTGATCCAGACGTTTATCGAGACTTCTTCCGATTAAATCCTCTTTACGATTTCCCTCTACTAAGCTCTACATGCACGTACTTCCGTGGATGTCCGATCAATAGACTTGATGTTGCCATTGCTTACGATTTGCCAGAGCTCGTAGGCAAATACAAGAAATCAGTAGAGCAAGTCATACACGAGTATGAAACAAGTCCTTCTAGTTGAGTGTAATCCTACATTCTCAGACAAAGCTCTTGATGCCACATGAGGTATGAGGTGAGAGCAAATCGTACAAAACAAATAAGAGAAAGAGTGAAAGGAAACGAACATTGGTGTGAGTTCATTACTTGAAGCAGTACAGAGAAGTTTCTTTCCTGAAATAGCAAAAATCTAGGTTTGGATCGCCTTCAGATAAAAGTCCAACTGGATCAAACATGAAGAGAAGAGAATGCAAGACCTAAATAGAATTCTCCTGGAACATTATTTTGCGCGATAATATTAAATAGTTCATTTAAGGATGAGAAGACATACTGTGAAGTATGAAAATGTACTGTTGGTTTTGTAGGTAAATAATATGAATACTAATGACACAATAAGGAAGATGATACGGTTGGTTAATGATATGCTTAACATATATTTAAGTGTATTAGTGGATTGGAATGAATCGAAGATTTCAAACCTGTGTTTGGAAAATAGGACGAGTGTTACCATTCCAATCTAAGAAAAGAATAGTGTGTTTCCTTTGAATGTGTTTCAATACAGCTCTGATTACACAGTTATGGAAAACATATCACAACAATGGTGGGTCCTATTGTCTAACACACAAATATAGAAGTTGGAAATACAGTGAACTCGCGCGATAGACTTTTTTGGAACTTAGTGTAATGGTTGTGCTAATTGTAGCACAACACTGTGACACTTTCAGCCATCAGAACAACATACGATGAAAGCAGTTACATATTATAATTATGTAAAATAAAATAAATAAAAATATTTCCATTAAGAAAGAGATAACAATGATCTCTTTTTGAAGCTACAAATCGTGTTCTTATTAAAAGTTATAAATATTTATTTAAAAAAAATTAATTAATTACTCGATAATAACTTCCCATGTTGATATATAAACTATATTTCAATGTGAATGAATATATTGTTTGTTTTAGTAAAAAATTTGATTTTTAATGTACCTTGTGTAAATTAAATGCCTCATATAAATAATGAATTGTTTTGCATTGTTATTGTTGTTCACATGTGTGATTGATTTTTTTGAAAGTAAGCAAATTGTTATGTTATTCTATGTAAGTTAAGTATTGAGGTTTAATAGACTTAATTTATGTATTTTTCAAATAGGAATATATAAATTATACTTGTCATTTGTGTAAATGTGATATTCTCAATCCCAAATACAGATTATTTATATATATAATAAATAAGATTTAATAGATAACTAAAAGTATGATATATTAATCCAATATAACAAACAGGATTTAACTGATCTTAGTTACATGAAATAATACTATAAGAAAGATTACAATATGATTAATTAATAGGTATTCTTATTAAGTGAGCATGCAATCTTTTCAATAATAAAAAATTTGGAAAATATGCAAAGTGATTAAAATAATAAATTAGATTATGAGAAAGATAGTAACAATTTAAAAAGAAGATACTTACATTTGGTGTAACTTCTCGTAGCCACTCATCAGCTTGCTCATCAAAGTCAAATTTACAAGCAAGTCTCAAATCAGTAGCTGCTTCTTCAAATTTTCCAAGCAAGTGATAGGCCCTTCCTCTAAACTTGTGAGCTGCTGCACTATCCGGATTTAGTTCCAAAGCACGATTACAGTCACGAATACAGGCATTAGGCTTATTCATTAATATGAAAATTTGTCCACGTTTGGCATAAAGTAACGATGCTTGTGGATTTAATACTATAGCTTCTGTATAAAGTTCTATAGCCTTTTCATAATTTTTTTCTATAAAAGCTGATACAGCTTCGGAACGTTTAGCCTGAGATTCTGCAATTTCTTCTTCCGTTGGTTGCAAAGTAGGATTTCCCATTTTTTGAGGAGTATCTTCATCTGGTTCTAAAATTGTAATTTAGAAATATTATTAAATATTAATATAAATTCTATTTAAATCTCAATATTATTAAAGATTCATACAAATAATTAAGATTAAATAAAAAAGTTAATAAAAATTAAGATAAAATTTTAGATAAACTTTTACCAATTACTCCACTCATATCAAGATCAATATCACTTTCTTCGCTTTCTGGTTCCGGTTCTGGTTCAGGTTCTGGTTCAGGTTCTTTAGATGCATTTGCATTTTCTGATTTTTTGCTTGGTGGTTCATTATTTGAATACAGATCTGTTTTTGGTATCTGTCCTCCAAAAAATTCAATGAATCTTTTTATAAAATGATATCTATCCTCATGTAACAAAGAAGGATTTATCATGCAGTTAGCGAAAAATGCTTCCAATTGTGCAAGAAGCTCTGGTCTTACAGACATTTTGCTACCTAAAACAACAAATGAAAATAATAAATTATACAAAACGTATTACGCGCATTTATGCTGCATGAATATGAAAGAAAATTCTAGCAAACAAGTAAACACGTCCAACATATAACCATATATGTATCAATTATGTATATCGAATGATTAGTCAATAAGCAAAAAATTTATGTGACAAATAAAGTTCGATCTTTTAATATATTTTGATTTTTTGATATGTACAATAGAAAACGAATTATAATGTTCGAAATACCGGTAATAGATAGTTTTAATACATATCAGAATTCGTATACTTACCGATAATAATATAGAATTTACTTAAATTTCGACGAAAGGTATGAAATAAATATTTAAGGTTCTTATATTATTGAAAATAATTTGTATTATTCGAGTTCACAAGATATGAAATTAATATTTGGAGCACAACAAAATACACAAAGCATACGATCGAAGTAGATACGTACTATCATATACTAACAGAGAGGGAAAGACCAAATTCATCTGATCGTTAGATCTGATACGCAATACTACACTAGGTAGGGCAGAATACATATATTGATACGTTGGCAAGTTTACAACTGGCATCATTTATGCAAATAACATCTGATTAGTTAGAACTTCTTACTTTAGATAATAATAGAAAAGTGTATTTACGCGAATACGATAATAAATATTGATATAGAAATAACAAGAGAAAATAAAGACATGTTTTGGATCAAATTTAATACGCTTAACTTTTCAACCGCTAGATTTCTAAGCTTAAGATTTTCATTTTTGCATTCTACGCGTCGAAAATTGTAATAATATATAAAAAAAAGTCAATAATTTAATGTCCTCTAAAGTAAAGTACAACCTCTGGTACAGCCAATTATTTTATTTTGTTCTTCATTAGCATTCGATGTACATTTTTCGTAATATATTTAAATATGTGAGAACATGATCTCAATGTCACTGTTATGTCAAAAATATCATACTTTACCAAATATGAGTACATTTTTGAAAATTCGCCGTATATTTTCTTTTTTCTCTAAAAAAAAAAAATATAGTAAGTAATTAATTTCTCTTTCTTAAGCAAGTTGCAATTACTTTAATTATTGCGCAATTTTGTTATTCTCATATTTGCCTATCTCGGATAGAAAAGTAAATTTTCCATAAAAGAGTTTCCGTAAATAGAACTATTCCGTAAAATTAATTTATAATTATAATAGTAATTTATAATTAGACAGGTTCTTGTCTATACTAATGTGGAACCAAACAGGGCAGATCCCTAATTTTTTGGTTCTTGTATATGCTAGCGTCGATCAGCTTCAGCACTTGACCGTATGGTGCACCACCTGTACTGTGAAATTAGAACATTTTCTGTCTGCTATTGGCTGCCGACTAGTAACATAAGCGACGTTTAAGTATTATTAACCGACAGCCAGTTGCTACAGCTGCAGTAATTACGTTTTGTATATTTTTATCGACTGGTCTTGTTGAATGGAATATAATTATTAATAACTTTCCCTATTATTTACTAGGAAAGAATATACGTATTAGTAATATATGCAAATAATAAAAAACGTGATTAATTTTATGTATAACTGTATTTTATTATACATAACCTTTAACTTCAACTTTCCATCGTTTTGAAGTATCAACTTTATCATTTGATAGTAGGGAAGTAATAAAACTTCGGAGGATAATAAAATGATCTGAATATATAATAAAAAAATGTTATCCCATTCTATATAGAACTACATCACTTGTAATTAGAAACTAGAGAAATGATAACGCTCTTTTTGTCCCATTATATTTTCCAGCTTTATTATCTTATACTATGAACTAAATAAATTGCAGTTAAAATCCTCATTATGCTACAGACAAAAATATGATCTAATATTTACAAATGAGGTGTGTAACGCAAGCTTAACAATAAGTTTTCAAAAATTTGATATTATATCGACAAATTCATTACAAGACGGCACAGTATGTGGATATACCTTATCATCCACTCTCATTAAAAATTATCAACAATTACAAGACGGTTCTTCACAGTGCACACCAAGTCTATATCGTAGAAATTACTTTACTGTATAGAAATATCCAGCCACGCTGCAATATATTATGCTGTGCCCTATTGTAAGAAATTGGTTGTTCTCCTTTGCGCAACAGATAACAAAATTATATGTATCTGTTCACGAAATCCGTTGAAAAAAGTCTAAGATCCATTGTCATTCAATTTAATTGTTCGTCACACTATTTACATGTAATTAGTTACCTAAAAGTAGCGGTAAAATAGGTAACATCTATTCTATAGTAGAATTAATTATATGAATAGTTTCAAAAATTTTTTTCTTCTTCAAATTAACATTATAAATCAGAAAGCAGAATGGAACTTGAAATGCTAGTTAATTTAATAGCAACGCGTTAGAATACGAAATGAATGTCATGTACACAGTTATATGAGATATCCTTGTGGTGAATGAATATGGTTGTTATCACTATATGATTTCTCGTTTAGAAACGTTTACCATTGTCACTTTTATGGCATGATATACTCCTTATTCTATGTTACATGTATGATAAGATACTTGACTGCGTTTAAAATGATACAATTACATAGAGACACTTGGCAAAAAATGAAACATCGTACAGCAAGTACATAAACAGAATAGGGATGTACAAGACATTAAACGAGTGTGTCATTTTACTATTGTTCGTTCTTAACGTTCTTTTTCCCCCTTTTCTATTACATTATCAGGTAAAATTAACACGCAGATATTGTAAATTAATCGTCAATACAAGTTTAGTGTTTCTTTTCCCTTTCCTCTTTATTTTAATTAGATTTACCATTTCCTTCTTCGAAATTATTTTACATATTCGAATCAATAGGAATTTATGGAAGAATTCATTAACATCGGTTTTATTAACGTAAGGTCTACAAAAATTATTGCGTGTTACATTTTGTTTACACCTTTAACGTTAGTTTATGTTGAATCCTTTGTTTACAATTTACACGCATCAATAAGTTATGGCAATTCGTAGGATAGCTTTCAAATAATATATTTAACATTCGCCATATTCTATGTAGGACGGCCAGTTGAAAACCTTTTATACATCTCCTTCTTGTCAAAGGATTAAAAGACATTTTTAGCTCGAAACTGTTTTCCCTCCGAGAGCAAATTAAACATTCTCACGTGTGAAGTAGATTTCTTCTTAACTTTCAATCGTTTTTGAAATTTCACGCAGTTTCTAGATACACAGAGAAAAAAAAGAAGAAAAAAAGAAAAAAAAGAAAAGAAAAGAAAAGAAAGAAACGAGACGTTTTTCAGAAAAACAAACGAAACGAAAGAATCGATGATCAATTTCAGCGAATATACGGAACGAAACAAAAAATGTATATTTAATGAAATCGCGTGGATGCATTCCTTTCTTTTTCCTTCGAAATCGATTTTCACGAATTCGCGCATTCGTATGTGATCATGTTTGTGTGTATGTGTGTGTGCGTGTGTTGTGTGTGTGTGTCGCGTGAATACAAACGATTTGCCTAGAAAAATACTGTTTTCAAACTGTGAAACGTCAAAGCAACGAAGAATTAGGATTATTTGTCGCTTGAAGAGAGTTTAGAGGTCGTCAGAGAATAATTTTATACAACAATACATCGTTTGGTTCTAAAGTAGAATTTCAGTGTCGCGCACGAAATTTATTATTCTTTTTTTAATGTTTCACGGATCTCAAGTAAAATCATTACATCCCGATTTCCGTATAAAATTATATAGTTTGCTTTGTACATTTCGTTATTCTCTTCTTCTTCTTCTTTTTTTTTCACTTTTTTTTTTTATCTTTGTCGTTAAATCGTGAATCTCGACGTCGATAAAGATCGTGTGTACACGGCGTGCGAGGAAGGATTCACGCACGTGTGTTTCACCTGCGTTTAAATTATTATTTTCAGCCATTAATTACAACCGTTCCATCGATTACGATCACATCGTAAAGTGCTACGATTACTTTTCAACATCGAATAACACGGAATCTCTAATACGATTTCTCTTCTTTAACACGGCTTAAGTGGGACAATTCATTAAAACAGGGGGTATAAGAAGGGGGGCAGGGGGTTCTCGTTTTTTAAACACGAAGGTGGGACTCGATTTCTTTTCTCTTAATTTTTTGGAATGTTTGCTTACGAACGAAGCTTAATATTCGTTACGATTATTGTTCCGCCCCTTTTTTTTTTACTTCGTCTCAGGTAAAACTCCCGTTTGTTTGCCGCGCATATGACGATCGTTATGTTATTTTGATTTTGTCGTTTAATCGATGCATTTTACAACGATCTATTTTAAGTTTGCCGGAACAGCGATAAAATTATAACGTTCTTTACAATATCTGGAATATTACGGCGTTTAATATATTATCATCGTTTCGTTGATCCGCCAATATGCTCCCGCGGTCGATAAAATTTGTCTGACTAGCGATAACAATGCTCTATCTGGGAGACGAGAAATCCCAATGCATGCAACGTCTGATCGAAATTCGTGGTAAACTGAATTGACTACGGTTTTCCATTCGCAAATGAAAAATCTTCCTGGCGGTCTCGCAACGGTTTATTAAATTCCGTTCTTCTCCGTCAAACTAGCTTTCTTCTTCCGCTTCTTCTTCATCTTCTTCGCGGCACGTTCGAGCGTATGCTTGAACACAACGAAAGAAACCAACTCATCAGAGATTATCGAACATCTCGAGTAAAGTCACGTTCGGTCTCGCTGTGTTCACGCATTGCTCCATTCTATACGACAACAATTTTCGAGCCCGGTCTCTAGCCTCGTTTTTCACGTTACACGCGATGAAAACCTGTAATCAGCTCATTTTACGCGAGAGAACGACGGATCGAGGATCGCGAACGTTCCCCGAGTTTCATACGATTCGCGTCGTAAATAATGAATATTCGCGTTGGTGCCAACTGGTTAATAGTTTTGCTCGGTTATGATGCACGTGATGCTCGTTAATGAAGAATCAAAAATGTGTTTTCTTTCCTTTTTTCTCTTTTTTTGTACGTTGGTTGTACAATGGTATTATGCGCTCGCATTTCGATCGGAAAAGACGCGTTTATGTGTAGAAATAAATCTATGATTTGATTCTTAACCGCTAGAAATTTTGATATGATGTAAGTGTGTGTAAGTTATATTCCTCGTAGACTGTTTATTATTATTATTAATTATTCATTATTATTATTATTATTATTATTATTATTATTATTAATATTATTATTAATATTATAATTATTACTTTTTTTTTGTATTTAAGAATACCATTTTATTTTCATTTATCATCTTTCTCGTTTAAACAGCAAATAGAGTCAGGCGTATAGTTTTATATATAATACACTATTACAGTTTCTTTGTTTTTTTTCCGTTTTTGTTTTTTCAATTAATTCCCCTCCTCGCGATCTCTCGGAAGTTCCATGGCGTTCACAATTTCATTTCCATTTTCCTTTTTTTTTTCTCGACTCGATACGGCTCTCGTGGTGGGTGCGATACGTGTATTTCCTTTTCTCTCTCTCTCTCTCTCTCTTTTCTTCTCCCTTTCATTCGCCTTGCGTTCGGTGTGAGATCATCTTCGTAAAGTACGACGAACGTGAAACAAGAACAACGGACATCGATATTTAGACACAGAGAGAAAGAGACGGAGTGATTTTTGGTGGTTTTCGCGACGATGGTGATTAACTATCTTGTAAACACGTTTTTGTTCTTTTTTTTTTTTTAGGGGGGGAGATGGTAAAAGCTGGGTTTTCGTTCGTCGTCGAATGTTCTTTCTAGTCGGAACACCTTTCTTTTTTTTTTTTTATACAAAGAATATATCGCGCGCTCGATTATCATATCGTGTCACAACGCTCAAAATAGCTCTTACGATAGACGAGGTAAAATTTCGAACGATTCACCTAGCAGAAGGAAAGTTGTCCTACTCTTATTAACTTCGACGACAGAGCTCCATTCTGTTTGTTTCTTACACATTTGTTTCTTTCTTATCTTTTTTTCATCTTGTGTTTCGAACAAACACGCTTCGTTTCTTCTTCAGCGAGACTTTAAAGTAATATTGTAACGTCAAAGGAACTATACAACAAGCTTATTACAGAGCAACTTCTTTCTTTCTTTCTTTCTTTCCTTTTTAGTTTTCCTGTGTTCTATACACGTGTCGTTTTACCTCGTGATGTCGAAATAAATGGAAATCGGTTTCGCCTTTGCGAGAATTTCAGCAGTACAATTATTATTCGTGTTGTGTGATCGATCTCGTTGATTAAAGTTGAAAAGATCGTGTACCATCGGCATCGTGTTTTACTTCTGTATAGTCCATATTCATGAGTGTGTACGTGTACGTGTGATGTGTTTATTCGCAACTTTTCAAACTTACTCGCTAAATGATTTGTTAATTTTATAAACATCATTCATACGAATAATCTATGTCTTAACAGTACTTAAACCGAAAAAGGAAAAGAAAAGACGAGAAAAGGAATCGGAAAGGAAATATGAACAAAAACGAAAACGGCGACACCGTGATTGATGATAAGTCGATCGCGAAATCAGACATTAAAATGCTAAATCATAGTGCTAGCCATCCCCATAAACCTATAATCGTATCTGCATGCACTCAACGTACCAATTATTTAAATGGGCGTATTATTTTCTTATACAAGGAAAAATGCGCGTGTTTCGATCGATTAAGAACTATGTAGCTACATACTTGAGGAATATGTAAGAATAAGCCAAATAAGAAAGGAACTGTATGCGATAACGATATTTTTATATCATTTTTTTTTTTAATCTCCTTTCAAGATTGCTATATCTCGGATTTTTAATTTTTCAATGTCACCAGTCAACAACGCGATAAAAATCTTTCTTTAAATTTCATAAGATACGATAAGCAAATCGTAAAGGACATTTCGAACTAACAACAATTTCGTTCGTAATTTTTCATCCTTAGAATTATTATATTTTTCAGAAAAGATGACTATAATGAATTAAGAAACACATGCGCCAAGTTGAATTTCTATGGTACACAGGTTTATGAGTCAAGCAGATACCGACGATCTCGAATGTGTAAAGAAACGCATTGTCCGTCGACGTTCCATACGATAATAAATTAAATAAACATCCGGCATCGTTTCGCCTCACGATGAATTTCACTACATAAGAACATTATATATACACGTATTATGCATTGGTAAGAGTCATAGTACATTATACAGTAGTATAGTTGAGTACAGAGTAGACTACAACTTATCGTAAAATGGTTTGGTTGGACCTAACTATAATCAATACTCGCGATATTGGGTATACTCTCACCTATAACATGAATTGATCGTTTGGGTCTATGAATGACGTTTCTAGGCCCGATCGATATAATAAAAAAAAAAAAAAAAAAAAAAAAGAGGAAAAAAGAGGAAATGGACGGGTGGAAACAGAATAAAGTGACGAGGGAGAGGGTTGAGATGAATCGAAACGGGCTGAGGGATGAGGATAAAGGGAGGAACAGGGGTTTTACGAGGACGAAGGAAACAATGGAGGGAACAGGAATGGAGATGAAGGAGCTAACAGGAAATATATTTGAGTGTTTATTTAATCATAACTACCATTAGAGATCCAATGTTCATTTTCCTCTGTAATCTTATTCCAGAATACTAAACTCTCGAAGTGGCGTCATAATATTACTTTAAATTCATGATAATAAAGTCTATCCTGTGTATGAGAGTTTAACTGCTTGTCAACATGTCTCATACCATTATATATTTATATATATAATTTCATATATATATATAATATATAATATATAATTTTAATAATAGTATGTATAATATATAATTATATTCACTACCTGCATATCACAACATAAATTTTTTTCTCTCTCTCTCTCTTTCGTTCTTTTCCAGTCACTCTCACTTTCCGTCGATCTTTCAAACGTAACACACTCATTCGTACGCAACACACATACACACATACACACACGGATCCCGTCTACAATAATAATTACTATTTAACGCTGCAGTATAATCGGATAGTGGTTGAGTTTCTAAGCATCGTGTAGCGCCGTTCAAGAACGCGTACCACCGTCCTCCATTCTTTTCGAAAGACTCTACCATGTTCTAATCTCTTTCCCAACGAAAAATTTATTTTAATGGAATCATCTTTTTGCTCCATTTTACACGTATAATTAATAGGCTTCGAGAGCCGAATCAATCGTCGATGCCCCACAAGTAGCGTAACTTCCTCTTGATTTTCTCGATCATGGAGGGTTGAACGGCTTCTCAACGTCACGCGTTCCAATGTCCATAGTCGAACTGGGTCATCGATATCCCTAAAAACGTGTTTGCCGATCTTCTGTCGCGAGATGGATTATAAATAGATTTTCAGTGTAAACACACCGGTCAAGAGTACATGGTTACTCGCGAACAAAATAGGATATAGCTTTTATATAGGTCATATTGTTTGGCATTGGTCACGTTTAAATTTCCTCCAATTAGTGCGACGTTACGAACATATGGATCTTGCCTTTCAAGACATTTTCACTATGATTTTTGTTTCCTTCTTTTTTCCATTTTATGTTGTTTTTCTCAATGTTAACGACGACGAAAGAATTTGTTCACCTGGGACGATGAACGATGTTTTCTCTTTCATCGTTCTAGCGTGCGGGCAAACCAATGTAAATTCTTTCTTTTTTCCCCTCTTTTTCTTTCGTTTGTAATTTAGATGAATTAGCAACAGGGGTGCGACAACTTCGTTTTGCTACACTGCTCACGAGGCTCATCCACTAACAGTGATATATCAGCATCAAAACCTTAGAAACCATGGCTCAGCTAGAAGAACGTGGGAGCTGGCTCTCACACGGAACGACCTCAAAATATATCCAGGGCAGCCAACGTTTTCTTTAAAGTATGCAACAGGAAGCTGAGCAGCAACTACTTCCGCCACCTTTACTTTTTTGCCTCTGATCTGTAACAGAGAAGCGACACTTTTGTTATTCGAACTCTTCCAATATCCATATGCGAAAACTACGTCTTGATTCTTTTCAAACCGATAAGTTATTTCGGTCAGTCGTACATTAATCAAATAGAGCGTTTCGGAATAGATGATACCACTTGAAGAAGGAGATTTCTCTTCAAGTCATATCATATAGTTTGGAGTCCTCTATATAATTAGAATATTATATATATATATATAATTAACATTTAATAAATATATATATATATAAAAGAATAGTAACATTCTAATTATATAGAGAACTCCAAACTATATGATATGATTTGAAGAGATCTCTTCTTCAAATGGTATCATATATTCAGAAACGCTCTATTTGATTAATATATTATATATATATATAATATTATTATATTATATATATTAAGATTAATATATTATAATATTAAATATATATATATAGAAGAATAGTAACATTATAATTACATAGAGAACTCCAAACTATATGATATGACTTGAAGAGAAATCTTCTTCAAATGGTATCATCTATTCAGAAACGCTCTATTTGATTAATATATTATATATATATTATATTATTATATTATATATATTAAGATTAATATATTATATATATATATAGAAGAATAGTAACATTATAATTACATAGAGAACTCCAAACTATATGATATGACTTGAAGAGAAATCTTCCTCAAATGGTATCATCTATTCAGAAACGCTCTATTTGATTAATATATTATATATATATTATATTATTATATTATATATATTAAGATTAATATATTATAATATTATATATATATAGAAGAATAGTAACATTATAATTACATAGAGAACTCCAAACTATATGATATGACTTGAAGAGAAATCTTCTTCAAATGGTATCATCTATTCAGAAACGCTCTATTTGATTAATATATTATATATATATTATATTATTATATTATATATATTAAGATTAATATATTATAATATTATATATATAGAAGAATAGTAACATTATAATTACATAGAGAACTTCAAACTATATGATATGACTTGAAGAAGATTTCTCATATATATACAATCTTCTAAATCATTCAGTAAGATTGGTTAAATTTAATTGTTACTTCATTTTAGCTCTGCTGTTTTATAAAACTAATTGATTACTCTTCTCCTATCTAAATAATCTTGTGCGCCATTTATTCAGCGAAATTGATTACGTTTAATCGCTATCTAACATTTACTCCGCTGTATCAAAAACAAATTACTCGTATCAAAAACATTTCATAAAACAAAATATATTAACCTTTTTATTATAACGACAGATAAGCAGAGAGAAAGAGTATAAAAAATTCCTTCTGATAAGATGATAAATTAGACGGTTATTCCAAGAATCGTAAAGGAAAATATAAAAGGAAAAGAATACAGGCGGATTTACGTTTAACATCCGCGTTACGCAGCGTAACGCACACGTTTGTCATTTCTAGCTAAATGTAACATAAAAGCAGGGAATCGTGATCCTTTTCCACGTGCACGAAAGGACCGTTGTCCTCGACTTCCGGCCGCAGACCGTAAAGCGAGACACTCGATTCTCTTTCTTCCTTTTTCTCATTTCTCTACGGAGGAAACACGGGTTAAGTATGCGCTTACCGCACCGTAAATGATATTTGTTGTGCCGTCGACAATAACAAAGTTAATACCTGCAAGTAAACAGCAATTAAGTACCGTGAGTTCTGCCATGTAATTTCTTTTTTCAAGATCGCGAAGGGATTGATGGACAGGAACGATGATCATGGACACACACTGGGATTTGGAGTATTGTCGAATTGAATTTTTTTTTCTTTTTTTCGAACATTTTGTTAATCGTATTCGGGGTGTAGAGTGTTGTCAGGCTGGACGTGCATGTATCCGCCATTAGGCAGAAGACCTGTAATTAGGAAAAATGAGATTGGGATCTTTAGACGATGGTGTTGCTCGTGATATTATGATATGGAATATACAATATAATTATTTTACGCTTTGGGAACAAGTATTTGGAAATAATTTTAACAGAACAGAAATTAAGAGAATGAAAATGATAAATCTAGCTTTGCATAGAAAGAATGAAATCTTAAAGAGTTAAGAAAAGCAATTTCAAGTAATACGTCTTTGCATTGCAGTAGATTTTGAAATAAAGATCGGATAGGTGTTAATTTGTGGGATTTTCTTGTTCCTAAAGATGGAGCGTTTTCTTAAGCATAAAGTTTTTTCACATGTTAACGAAATCTATCTAGTCTCAAGAAATAAAAAGATTATCAAATGCATTGATCCTACAATTTACAATCTTACAATGAAATACTCTGTTCCACATTTTCTTGAAATTGTAAACCCAACAATTATATATTCTTTATTAAATTCAAACTCGCTGCATCTCTTCTTTATCTATCGCGATAAAATCAATTTCATTTCACCTTTCCCCCTTCTATTACAGTCGAGTCAAACTCGACATCTCTATTACCTAGAGTAATAGATTTCATCGATATAAACCAAAAATCAACATATACATTACGATCTTAAATCTCGAACGATTCATGTAAACAATGTTGCACACTTTAGCTTTACGTAACATCAAATCTAAGCATGATATTCGTTAAGTACAATCGCTAAAAAAACAATCCAGAAAAGTAGGTGGATTAACAAAATCAAAGATGAAAAATGGGAGTAGAAATTTACATGGTAGCTAATAGAGAACGTAAAATATCGCTTTTATCTCGGATGCATCCGGATATACAAAAGTAACAGGATTAACGAGGACGCCCCAGGGAAAGAAAAACAATGAGTTGGAACGTGTATAAACAGGGTTGCATGTTTATTCCGTGAGGCACGTGAGCCGCGTACAATAAAATAAAGTAACGGTGCACGCGTATTCACGACTGTTCTTTAACCCTTTCATCTGGCAGATATCAGTCCGTTTCGACTTGTCCGATATCGTATAGCTTGAACCATGAGAAACAAGATACCTATGCATCCCTTACAAATTTTAAAATAGAGAAAAATACATCGGAAGGGAATAAAACTAAAATTTTACTGAAATTTATATAACGCCTTAAACTTTTCATTCTTCAACTCGATAACTGAATGTATAATGGATTAAATGATATGTCGTATCAGTTATTAAATTAATTGGATTAATTTCATAATGCATCTAATTGGATATAATTTTTGGAATGTTTTAATAGTTACAGATCTGTAAACAGACGAAATGAGGTCAGGCAGCGGAATATACGAGTCTTATATTACGTACGACACGACCCCTGGAGCGAGTAGAAACAGCAAACGAAAGTAATGGCTTGCCTTCCTCCTCTTCCCTTTCTTTCTCATCCCATCTATTCTCTTCCCGTCTGTTCTTACCAGTTCCCTTCACTTTCTTCTTCTCCTTCTTCATTTTCCTCCGCTTTTCCCCTTTCTATTTCCATTTCACTTTCGTTTAAAGATGGAACCCCGCTGGGGGTAACCATCCACATGCTATATTTTTATTCTTTAAGCTATAATATTTTACCAAATGTCCTTCTGGACAAATTGTAAAAATTTAAACAAATAGTCAATAAAAAAAACTTTCGTTTCTATTTTTTTCATTTTATTTTTCGCCTTTTTCTCTTCTTTCATCTGCCTTCTCGTTCCCTTTCGTTCATCACAATCAATCGCAAGCAATGGACACATAAATATACCAGAAAGAGCTATTCCTCAGCAATAAGCCCCGCGATATGTTGTAGAAGAAATGGAAAAAAACGATGTAGTACTAACGAAAAATAGTCCTCTATCACAATTCTAATAAAACTGACATATTTACATCTATCTGATACTACTGGGTCTCAGTCAATTATTTGCAAGACATTTGATTCGTATACAATCAATTATTTAATAAAATCACTATAACTATAACTACCTAATAAATATATCTCTCTGCGTCCTATATAATATAATAAATAATAAAATACCTTAAGTTGTGAGAAATCATAGTTAGAAAAATCCGGGAGTTTCCCTAATAAACCTCTTATTGAAGATTGAAACGACCGACTGGTACTATAATATATTCGCTCGAGCGAATTCACAGTTTGTAGATTAAACCGTGCTCAATCTTGGCTGATAGCACAAAGGCTCTTCTTCTTCCCCTTAGGTGGAGAGCATCGCTTGTCGTTTTTCCCCCCCGATAGGGTAAACACGGTAACGGCTGTTCGATGATTTACCTTGAGAATTAGGCTCGGGAAGGTTCTCTCGTGGGACCAGATGCATCACCGTGGTTTTCCCGAAAGGAAGCCCAAGAGCACCGAGCGTAACATTGCTGTGCAGAAAACGTCCCTGGTAGATTAACCGCAGGATCTCCGCTTTAGCGACTGCCTCTTCCGCCCAATCTGCAAAGACAAAGAGAAAAAAGAAATGGACGCCAGTAGATATCGGAGCCACGACCTTGCCTCGAATATTTTCAACGTTTTTCACCGGACGAGTCGACGACGACGAGGCGGAAAAAAAAAAATATAGCTGTGCCCGCTGTACCGGAAAACGCGGAAGCTTCGCGTTGATAATCCCATCAGCCGATTTCTGGCACACGTTCCGTGAACGCGAACCTTCCCTCGACTTTCTTTCTACCGTTCGTCGTCTGGATTTACTCGACGACGATGTAACAGAGCACGGAATAGAACGCACAGGGAATTGGAGAGGCTCTATTGTGAAGGATAAGGTTGTGACATGACACGACGTGTTTCCTCAAGGTATTTGGCGGATTGTAATGGAGTTGTAGCTTTGGGTTTCTTAACACTAGAACTACCAGAGTACAGTTGACCGTCGAACAATGGGAAATTCGTTATACGTGGATTATTTTCTCGTTCAGTTGTTGTAATAAACCATGATTTTGTAACAAACCAGATGTCTGATGAAGAGCGTTTGAAAAAAAAGACGATCGGGTCAGACTATGCTCATATTATTGACGTTGTCGTGAGATCAGCCGTGTGTCGATCGTGACATCAGCACAGTATAAATATAATATATGTATAAATAATATAAGTATATATTAATATGTATATGTTGTACATGTGTATGTACTTTCCCTTCCTTATATGTATATTTATAGTTTTTTTAATAACATTTTCTTTTCTCTAATTTCTTTTATTACGAGAATACAGCAGCAGTAACACGTGTATGTACATATGTAGGGCAAAATAAAATTTTCAATAGACTGTTATATACATATGCGTACAGATATAGCTGTTTCCAGAGAGTCAAAGATCATACGTGGATTTTCGATTATGAGGAGTGTCTGTACCCCTAATCCATGCGTTGTTCAAGGGTCAACTGTAGTTAACAATGATCAATAATGATAATTTTTCATGGGAAATAGATTTACAACAGCGTGTTTTTGGACATATGAATGATGTTTGGTAAAATCTTCCCTTCTATCATGTGATTTTTCATGTACCTTTGAATTTGATTTCCTTAGTACAATTTTTATACTTTAGCCGCTGATAGTTCTAGCGTTAAAGATGCGCAAAGAATTGTAGTAGTCTTGAACTAGAAATTAAAAATAGAAATTACTTTTGTCCCCTTGAATGGTTCTTTTAAATTCTATAGTGTTTAAACAATTACATATATTTGTATTATTACATAATATACATATTATATTATTACATAATTAGTGGAGAATTTTAATTCTATCAGAGGATGATTCTAGCGAGTATAACGAAAGGAAATGAATAATAAGTTACAACGAAACAAAAGACAAACAGATATACATAGATACATAATACGTACACGTAATTCCATATAATTATAAAATATCGAATGATATCGGGAAGAAAAAAAGATTTCCATGAAAGGTACAGTAATTAGACTACAATGTAACATACCGGAAATTTAAGGCAGGTAATTACGAGACTTCTGAGTAATGCCACCTAAGTTGATGAAACTGTATTAACAGTAATGCAACTTTTCTTCCCTGCCATTCAGAACCAAAGTAATTCTGGCGCGACAATTCGAGATAGCAAAAGATGCGGTCGCTGAATGCATTTTAATATTAAACGGGTTACTTGCCAAGTATCCCGGAGATTTGCATTGAAACACGCTACTTAGAAGAATGGAAGTCCACTTGATTCGCCTTTTACAGTATTTAAAGCACGAAGACAAAGGCTAAGCCAATTTTGTTTCTCTTCTGTTTCGATGCAAGAGTAAGTAACGTCTATGTGTATAAGAGGATCATGTGTTCATAAAGAAAGGAGGGCAAAGAAATGCTAAAATAAAAATAAAGCGAAAGGAAGAATTTAGATCACCTTTTTATCAGTTATACCGTTCGATGGTTTTCTTTCACTTAAGCTTATTGAAATTAGTAATATTAGTTGCCGAGATATCTTACGTCGCTTTGTTTCCTTTTACGCTTTAGAAAAAGCGATAAGATAGTAACAATAAAAAAGAAATTTCAAGTATAGTATTAGATGTTCAACATTTGACTTTCAATTAGCGACATTCTATGGAATTTCTTTTTCAGTAAAGTACTTGAATTCAAATTGATTTTACTAAACGATGATTAAAATTAAAATCGAGTAATGGTGAATGTAATTAATAGGCTTAACGATGATTATCGCTTTCTTATACCAACGATGAAACCTTTATGCTTTCTATATTCTTACAACGTGGCACAAATTTCGCGAAACTGACGAATTTTCAATAAAACGAATCTCCTCAATTAACGAATTATCTTCGTTAATCTATCAAAGCATTCATAAAAAATAATAAAAGTATAACACAAATAATATTCGTGTATTCGAAACTTGGCTCATCAATCAATTCCTTCTCGCTATTCATTCTTTTATACCAGGCATAATTTTTAGGAAAATCTCGTTGCGCGATAAATCACGGCAACAAATTTCTCACTGTGTTTCGAAATTTTTCCACCGTTCGTTTCACCATCTCGCGTTCTTCCATGCCTAATTGAATTGTACTCGGTGCTCCTGATATATCTCACGATGAATAGCGATGTTTCACGGCCTATATATTTCTGCGA